>NW_025967127.1:0-25000 GCF_021869965.1 Rhincodon typus | reverse complement strand
TTGAGCCCAGAAAGTTTTAAACTGCCTAGTTTGAAGATGAGAGTCATTCCTCCAGTTTGCGCTGTGATTCACTGGAGCATTGCAGCATGCCAAGAACAGTCAAGTGGGCATGCAAGCAAGATGCTGTGTTAAAATAACTAGCTATGGGAAGGTCGGGGTCATGCTTGCACATAGACCAGAAATGTTCTGCCAAGTGGCCACCCAGTCTGTGTTTGGTTTCTCCAATGTAGAGTAGGCCACATTGGGTACAGCGAATACAATGCACAAGATTAGAGGAGGTACAGGTGAAATACTGCTTCACGTGGAAAGACTGTTTAGGCCCTTGGATGGTGAGCAGGGAGGAGGTGAAGGGGCAGGTGTTGCACCTTCTGCAGTTACATGCCATGGGAAGGGGGTTGGTGTTGGAGGTCGAGGAATGGGCTAGTGTGTCCCGGAGGGACGAACCCTGCGAAATGCAGATGGGGAAGTGAGGGCAAGACATGTTTGGTGGTGGTGTTCTGCTGGACTTGTCTAAAATGACAGAGAATGGTCTTTTGAACGCAAAGGCTGGTGGAATGAAAAGTGAGAACTGGAGGGAACCTGATCACACTGCTGTGAGTGGTGGGAAGGGGCAAGGGCGGAAGGTTGGATGTGGTTGAGGGCCCTGTCACCCACAATGGGTGGGAAACCATGGTTAAGGAAGCAGGGAACCATGTCATCAGCATGGCATCATCTGAACAGACGCCACGTCGGCGAAGGAAATGGAAGAATGGGATGGAGGCCTTGTAGGACGTGGGGCATGATGAGCTGTAGTGAAGGTAGCAATGGGAGTCAGTAGCTTTTTAGTGGATGGCAGTGGACATTTTATTCCCTGAAATGGAGTCAGAGAGGTCTAGGGAAGGAAAGGTTGTGTCTGAAATGGATGATGAGACAATTATAGAGGGAAATTGGATGCAAAATGAACAAATTTTTGGGAGGTACCGAAGTAATCATTGACGTCCCGAGAAAAGAGTTGTGGGAGGGGCCCTGTGTAAGACTGGAACTTGGATTGTTCCACATACCCCATAAAGAGGCAGGCACAACAAAGACCCATGTGGGTACCCATAGCCACTCCTCTGACTTGGCAGAAGTGAGATGAATTAAAGGAGAAATTGTTCAGTGAGAGAACAAGTTCAGCCAGGCTGGAGAGTGGTGGTGGATAGGATTTATACTGGCCTTTAATGGAGGAAGAAGCCGAGAGTTCTAAGGCCATCCTGGTGGGGAACGGAGGTATAGAGGGATAGGACATCCATGGTGAACAGGAAGCAGTTAGGGCCAGGGAACTGGAAATTGTCAATATGGTGGAGGGTATCAGAGGAATCACGGACATAGGTGGGCAGGGTCTGGACAAGTGGAGAGAGGATGGATTCAAGGGGAGGAAATGAGTTTGGTGGGGCAGAAACAGGCTAGGGCAGTCTGGTTTGTGGATTTTGGGAAGGAAATTGCCTCCTATTCACCATGAATGTCTCATCTAGATCTATAAGGAAGGTATCAGTCACTGTGTTGAAGAAGGAAATATTAGCAAGATCAGACAAAAACTTTATTAAAGCTATTCAGCAGCAAGAAAGTCGAGAAGCAGGAGAATTGAGGGAAAACCTCAAGCATGGGGAATGGACAGCTGAAGCCAACAGTTATGTGATTATATCCTATAAAAGAGGCCTAATTGGAGTTGAGAACAGAGAGCATATGGGGGCTAGTTGGTAGAGGAGATTGTTGTAGTGCTGAAGTATATTGTGCTGAAGGATATTCCAGAGATTGGGATACCATGAAATGATTTAAACTCAAAATGAAAATCTTAAGTTGGAAATATTAAAGGAGCAATGTCGTTGTAGATTGTTGAGCAGTAATAGAGGATTGAGACTTGGTGTATTATCCAAAATACAGTACAACAGAGGAACTGGTCCTTCAGCTCACCAAGCCTGCATCAATTCCTAACCCATATTTAGACGCGCGACTTATTGCCCATGTGTGATATTAATCCCTCTGTTCACCTCACGCTCATGTGACTATTAAGGTATGGGGCAGCAAAGCTTTCGATGGAGCTGATGTTTAATTAGAGTGAGAAATGGAACCCTTTTCTAAAATGGCTTCACTTAATGTGATATCGTGAGGTTCATGCAAAACATGATGTACCTGATCACATAAATCTGAAATCAGTCAGAGAGAAGACACCAGGATGTAATGAGTATGTGAAGTGAGCACTGAGACACTACACTAGAAAGCTGTATTTGAGGACCTTTTCTTTTTCACCACGTATTGCGGTAAGGCATAGAAGAGAGCACAAAACAAAATGTACGGGTGTAAATAGAGGAATGTACAGTACATATGGAGTCAAAGAGCCCTACATAAGCAGCAATATGCCTCTGGCACAACGTATATACAGACATCTAAAGCCTGATATACTGTATCTCAATATGCAGGTAGTTGATTTAAAGCAAATGATAAAACACTAAGCAAATGTCTAAAGCATGATTTCAAATCATGAGTTGTTAATTTTTTTTATCAGTTATCTCGTGGTCTGTTTCACCATGATTTGTTTTATTGCAAACCTTCAGTATGTTGTAGCAACTTCTGTGATAAAGTCAAACGCTATAACGATGAACAACATTGTATGTGTTGAAGTTACGAGTTTTATCAATGAATATCACATTCAGAGTAGGCCACTTGATATACAGTTGTCTGTCAGAGTCCTTCATGTCCTCCAAATTCATATTACCCTAATGCTCTAATCAATAGTGACGGCCAACTTCATCATTATTAACCTCAAGAGAAACTTTGCCAAATTGTTAAGTATTTTCTCAACGTATGAAGCCCTGGAGCCATACTAAAAATAAAAGGTTTTCTGAATAAATAAACTCAATTTGAACATATATTTTAAAATAAACCATCAGCAAAGTTACAAATGAGAGTTAGCATGAAGCCATCACTTCACCCAAAGCAACTGATGGTCTGGCTCTACAAAGCAAGATGTTTTCAATGCTTTAGCATGTGTTTGACCTTCTCAGTTGTCTGTCAACTGTAAATCGGGTAAGACATTCTGAAAACAGGCCAGTTTGTTCAATGAAGCTGTGAATGAAGAGCTTTTGTAGGAAACTGGGCCACAGCTAATGTCTTGCTTCATATTTTACAGGTCCTCCCTTCGTTTACAATTGCAGATGTCAAGCACAAGTTTCACAAAATTTGTAAGTAATGCTTTTACATTTTGCACATTAGGATTTTAATGAAGTTGTGGTGCAGAATTCACTAAATATCTCATGTCAGTTTAATTAAATATTCAAAATCTGCTGGCTAGTCCCTAGTAAACGTTTTGAAATGCCAAATGCATTTTTTTTAAACCACAATTGCAGTAAAATGCAGAAGAAGGCACAAAACAAGATGTACAAAAGTGAAATTAGAAATAAAAGGTTGTATACAAAATATATATATATTACTGACAGGGAAGAATTTTCCCCCTTTTCCCCCAAAGATAACTGCAACAAATTGTATTTTAGAGAAAAGGTGTTTTTCCTTTTTTGAGTTCTGTGGCTCCAAAAATAACAAAAAAGGCTTTCTTGTAATTTTGAATCAGAAGAATAAAAGATTATTTCTCTCTATAGCCAAAAAAATTGCTCCAAACATCTATTCCCTAAACACAGACATTCTCACACACAATAAAAGATGACATCTATAGAGGTAACATGAACTCAATTTGCTAATTGAGTAAAGGGAACTGTTCACTTGTTCACACAATCCTTAAGAAGCTGGTTAAAATGTTTCAGGCGTAAAGGATTCTGTATTGGTTCACTGGAGACAATGGAGGAGATGAAGTTTTTTGCTTCATACACATATACAAAATTTTGGTCAAACTCTTGAAGTAACGAAATGTAATCTAAAGGTAAAATGAAGAGCCCCTCTTCTCTGCCTAAGATCATTTGAGGCAGGGTCCTCTCTTGTGTTGGGCTAGAGATAGCTTCTCTCTCATGTTCATATCATATACTATCCCATAAGGTTGTTCTTGTGGATTAAATGCATCGGGGCTCTTTCCCACACTCCAGCTAGAGCCAGTCATGTGGCAACAGTATCATTGCATTGCATTGTCCATACAATGTGCTGAAGCCAATGTAATAGACACACAATGGAGAAATGTTAGATAATGAGAAAACAGTCTCTGGTGTTCTAGAACTATGGTGGCTTTCACTTTAACTTTAAATGGAACATAATGTGGACAAATGAGAGGTTATCTACATTAGTTACAGGAACAGAGTTGCAGATTTTTTTCTTGTGAGGTGAGAGATTGGGACACGTTGATATCCAAAGGGACTTGGGGTCCTTGTTCTTAAATCACTAATGCTAGCATGCAGGTGCCCAAAACTTTAGCCTTAACCACAAGACAATTTAAGTGCAGGAGCAAAGACGCCTTGTTTGAATGATATGCAACATTACTGATGACATACCTGGATTATTGTGTGCAGTTTTGATCCCCTGGCCCAAGGAAGAATATACTTGACATTAACTGAGTGCAGCAGAGAGTCAGTCAGACAGCATGGAAATGGACCCAAATCCCTCCAAACCTTTCCTATTCATGTACTTATCCAGATGTCTTTTAAATGTTGGAATTGTACCCACATCCACCACTTCCTCATGAAGTTCATTCCACATGCAAACCACCCTCTGTGTAAAAAAAAATGCCCCCATGTCTTTTCTAAATCTCTCTCCTCTCATCTTAAAAATGTGCCCCCTCATCTTGAAATCCCCCCTCCAATGGAAAAGACAACTACCATTAACTCTTATCAATACCTATCATTATTTTATAAACCTCTATAAGGTCACCTCGCAACTGCTGATGCTCCGGTGAAAGAAATCCCACCTATCCTGCTTTTCTTTATAACTCAAACCTTCTAAACCTGGCACCATCCTGATAAGTGTCTTCTGAACCCTTTCCAGCTTAATAATATCCTTCCTATAACCAGGGGGACCAGAATTGGACACAGTGTTCCAGAAGAGGCGCTACCAATGTCTTGTACAACCTCAACATGACTTCCCAACTGCTGTACTAAAAGGGCTAAGCAATGAAGGCAAGCATGTCAAATACCTTCTCAACCACCCTGTCTATATGTGACGCAAACTTCAAAGAATTATGTACCTGAACCGCTAGGCCCCTTTGTTCTATATCACTACCAAAGGCACTACCATTAATTGTTTAAGCCCCACCCTTGTTTGTTGTCCCAAAATGAGACTGATTCCTGGGATGGAGGGAATGTTCGCTGAGGAGAGATTGAGGACAGTAGGCCTGTATTTTCTGGAGCCCCGAAGAATGAGAAACCATCTCAGAGAAAATTACAAAATTCTTAAAGGAATGGACTGAATTAAAGCAGAAGGATGCCTTCGTAGAGATGTGCGTATGATTAGTGGCCTCTTTTTCATGTGCCATACCTAAAGGCCTAGGTTCACACTCCTAATTGCAGGAACAAATTGTCAGTCACAATCATGTCATGCCATTAATTGAGACTCAAAGCAGAGGTGAGATGCTTGAGCCTAATAACCAAAAATATATGACACAGTGAGTCACACTATGCCATATGCATGTAACTCTGCAGACAATTTGCCGAGCAGAATATGTAGAACGCAAAATACAGATCATCTGATCATCATTTCGGGTGCACCTGGCAATACAATTCATAGTACTGGGGTCGTTGACCTCAGGAATCAAAAAAAAGAACTCACACTAGCATTCTCAAGACATGTTAAAATCATTCGATGCCAATGAATTGTGAATTATAGATTCATAGACTCAGGCAACACAGAAACAGTGTTTGACTGCGCTGACCCGACATCCCAATCTGATCTTGTCCCATTTGCCATGATTTGGCCCATATCCCTTCCTAGTCATATAACCATCTGGATGCCTTTTAAATGTTGTAATTGTACCCACCTCCACCACCTCGTTTGGCATCTTGGTCCATACATGCACCACCCTCTGTGTGAAAAAGTTACCCCTTAGGACCGTATTAAATCTTCCCCCTCTCACCTTAAACCTATGCCCTTTAGATTTAGATTCCCCCACCTTAGGAAAACGATCTTGGCTATTCACCCTATCAATGCCCTTCATGATTTTATAAACCTCTGTTAGGTCCCTCCTCAGCCTCCAATGCTCCAATGAAAAAAGCCCCAGCCTATTCAACCTCTCCCTTTAGCTCAAACATTCCAGTCCAAGCAACATCTTTGTAAATCTTTTCTGCACCCTCTCAGGTTAAACAACATTCTTCCTATAGTAGGGAGTCCAGGATTGTATGCAGTATTCTAAATGTGGCCTCACCAATGTCCTGTACAGCTGAAATATGACATCCTAACTCAAGGTCAGAGCACTAAAGGCAAGTGTGCCAAACACCTTCTTCACCACCCTATGTACCTGCACCTCCACTTTCAATGAAGAATGCACCTGCACCTTTGTTCGGCAGCACTCCCAAAGGCCCCATTATTAACTGTATAAGTCCTGCCTTGATTTGCCTTATTAAAATGCAACACCTCACATTTATTTAAATTAAACTCCATCTGATACTCCTCAGCCCATTGGCCCATCTGATCAAGGTCCTGTCTGAGATAATCTTCTTCACTGTCCAATACGCCACTGATTTTGGTATCATCTGCAAACTTACTAACCATACCTCCAATATTCACATCCAGATCATTTATATAAATGATGAAAAGCAATAGATCCAGCACCAGTTCCTGTGGCACACTGCTGATCACAGGCCTCCAGTCTGAAAAGCAACCTTCTACCACTACCCTCTATCTCCTACCTTCAACCATGTTGGTGGGAAGGCCAACAAGCCAATTGCATAATAAAAAAAGGGCAAAAAACAAATCTGCAGTCAGATTATATTGATTTCTAATAGAATCTTACTCTAGATCAGTGGGTGAGGGTGCATAAGGGTGACATAGTGCTTGATGTAAAGATCAGTTGGTCTTGGGTCCAATACTCAGGTTTTGTTGCATTATCTGATTTCAGCCATAGAAGAAGAACAGGAAAAAAATGTATTTGGAAGGTACTTTTTTTTAACAATTATGACAATTAGGATACTGCAGCAATGCAGGAAGCATGAAGGATAAAGTTGCTCATGACGTCATATTGCTCCGTAACGTCACAGCTTCTCAAGTATTGAAGTAGTCTGCATTCAGCTTTCAGGCTTGGGATGATAAGTAGGAAATAATATTTGTGTCACAGAAATGCCAAAAAATGATCATCTCCAGCAAGCGTAGCTCTTGATATTCAATGGTATTATCTCACCACTGATAATCCTGCTATTAGCATTCATGGGGTTACCTTTGACAAGAAAATTATCTAGACCAGCTATATAAATGGTATGATTCCAAAGCCAGGTAAGCTTTTGGTAGATAAGTGTGAACTATGCCAATATGCCTCCTGGCTTGCCATAATCATATGACCTTCACCACGAGGAAGTAAATAGGGATGCCATCTTGCAGTCAGTTTCAATGACATCTTAGTACAATTCCTAATGTAGTCCTGAGTGCACGTACCATGGTGTTAGAAGTGGAGTTGATATTGTACATTGTAGGAAGTATAGATATTGACAGAGTGACACAGGAATGTTCAGAACTGCAAAAGCTGCTTCACACAAGTGGAAAAGAATAAAAATCAGATCACAGCTGAAACACTGGGTAAGACAAAATGGCTGCAGCATTTTTCCTCTGAAAACTCTGGTCAAGATGAATGGTAATGTGAAGATTTTGTAGTACTTCCATGCCGAAAGGGAAAATGACAAAATTGTGACATATCTGCTTAACAAGCCAGAGCAGCTGCACACAGCTAATCTCTTACCACTGTTGGAAAGAGGTTATTTAAACATGCATTTCATTCTAAATCTCTAGTGAACAATAAAGAGGCAACAGAAATTTTGAAAGCATTAAAGGAATGTTTCGAACGCCAAGTGAACATAAATTAAAAATGGTACAGGTTCGAGTACAGCGAAAGAATCCATTGTTCAATATGACAAGAAGTCAGGTCAACTGCAAACAAATATATGCGTCATGAAGCAGAACAGGGAGATACAGATGGCTCAGTGCAAAAACACAACGTACCTCTGGTGTTCCAGATCAGAGATGACAAGCAAAATCTCAGCCAAAGCAAGTATAAAGCTTGGACTGAAAACCTGAAATTACCAAAAAGAGGTTTGCAATACATTGCAACACATTAAATCATTGAGTGAAACAGATCCTACAGGAGTGCAATGATGTGCTTGTAACATTAAAGTGTCCTCCTGGTAAATGTCATCACAAAGTCAATGAGAGTGTAAGACCAATTCAGCATCTGCCAAGCAAAAGTTCCAGCTGCCCTTGTGAGCAATCTGAAAGATAAGGTATAAGAGCTATAAAAGAAGGGAATCAGGATATTTACCCAGAATACGTTCTCATATGGCCTAAAGTTGAGATTTAGGAGGGATGTTCAGGAAGAGTACAAGTAATTTTGAAATATTGAAGGTGATGCCAAAAAGCCAGGTCCATGGACTGACAGAATGGAAACAAAGCATAAAAAGTAAGAAAGTGCAATGTATATCAGTCAAGTAATGGTGAAAGGGATTAAAAGTATAGACAGATCTTGCTGTTATAATCATGACAGGCACAGAAGTGCAAGTTGAGACCTTGGCTTGTTAGATCACACAATGAACTGAAGGCGACAGAACTGCCTGAGAACACATTTAATAATGAACATGCAAGTGACTATGAAAATTTGGTCAGTGTCAATTCATGAAAATTAGGAGCAGGAGTTTTAAGGAGTGGTACGATGGCTCAGTGGTTAGCACTGTTGCCTTGCAGTACCAGGGACTCAGTTCAATTTCAGTATTGGGTGCCTATCTGTGTGGAGTTTGCATGTTTTTCCTGTGTCTGCATGGGTTTCTGCTGGGGGCTCTGGTTTCCTACCGCAAAGATATGCAGGTTAGGTGGATTGGCTATTCTAAATTTCCCTGTAGGTCCCAGGGATGTGCCCGTTAGGTAGATTAGCCATGGTAAATATGGAGTTATAGGGATGGGAGAGGGGTGCGATACTCTCCGGATGGTTAATGCAAACTCGATGGGCCAAATGGTATGTTTCTGCACTCTAGTGATTCTGTAATTTGGCATTTTAGCCTGTTCTGCCATTCAGTATGATCATGATCATGGCTGATCCTCTATTTCAATGCCATATTCCTATTTTCTCCCCATTCTGCTTGACCTCGACAGCCTTCTGACGTAGAGAATTCCACAGGTTGTCTATCTTTTGAATAAAGAAATATTTCCTCATCTCAGGCCTAAATGGTTTACCCCATATCCTGAGTCTGCATTACCTGGTTCTAATGGAAACATCCTCTCTGAATCTCGTCCCTATTATGTTTGACCCTATTAGAATTTTATACATTTCAGTCAGGTCCCCTCCCATCCTTCTATACATTAATGAACAAAGGCCCAGTCAAACCAAAGTCTCCTCATAGGACAGTCCTGCCATCCATGGTATCAGCCTAGTGAACCTCTGTTGCACTCTCTCTATGGCTAGCATATCCTTTCTTAAGTGAGGAGATCAAAAGTGTATGCATACTCCAGGTGTGGTCTCACCAAGGCCCTGTATAACTGCAGTAAGACATCCCTACTTCTGAACTCAAATCCTCATGCAATGAAGACTGTTTGCTTTTCTAATTGCTCACTGCATCTGCCTGTCTACTCTCATCGACTAGTGTATAAGGACACCGAGATTCCTTTGCACATCCATATTTCCCCATATGTCACCATTTAATAATGGTCTTCTGGTTTTCACACTGAAGTGTATAAGTTCACATTTAGCCATGTGGTACTGCATCTGCCACGTATTTGCTCACTTACTCAACTTGTCTAAATGACCTTGAAGCCTCCTTGCATCCTTCTAACAACACACAATCTTACCAAGTTTTGAGTCATCAGCAAACTTAGAAATATTGTATTTGGTTCCCTCACCTAGGTAATCTTATAAATATATCATGAATAGTTGAGGCACAAGTACTGATCCTTGCAGTATTCCACTAGCCATTGCCTGCCACTCTGAACATGACCCATTTATTCTCACAGAGATAGTGGGAACTGCAGATGCTGGAGAATCTGAGATAACAAGGTGTAGAGCTGGGTGAACACAGCAGGCCAAGCAGCATCAGAGGAGCAGGAAAGCTGATGTTTTGGAAGGGTCTAGGCCCAAAACGTCAGCTTTACTGCTCCTCTGATGCTGCTTGGCCTGCTGTGTTCATCCAGCTCCACACCTTGTTATCCCATTTATTCTCACTTTCTGTTTCCTGTCAGTGAATTAATTCTCAATCCATGTCCATATATATATATTCCCTTATCCATGTGCTTTCACTTTGTCCACTAATCTCTTATAAGGACTTTATTAAAAGGCTTCTGAAAATCTATATATATACATCTACAGGTTCTCCCTCATCTACACTATAAGTTACATTCTTCAAGAAATTCCAGTTAATTTGTTAAGCATAATTTGCCTTTCATAATCCAATTAATGTTTTCAAAACTTCTGTTATATTTATTATTATAAATGTTCTTTTATAAAGACTCTAGAATTTTCTGCATAGCTAATATTAGGCTAATTGGTCTGTGATTCTGTTTTCTCTCCCGCCCTTTTGAAATATTGTTACATTTGTCAACCTCACATCTGTAGGTACTGCGCGAGAGTCTATATAATTTTGGAAGATGACCACCAATGAGACAATCCAGTATTTTCAGAACTATTTCCTTTAGTGCTATGTAATGTAACTTATCAGGCCATAGGTTTGTCAGCCTTTAACCCCATCGCTTTCCCCAGCAGCTTGGTCTTACTAATACTGATTCCCTTCAATTCTGCCCTCTCGCTCAACCCTTGGTTCTCTAAAATTTCTGAGAGTTTATATGAGCTCTTTATGAATACAGAACCAAAGTACGTGTTCAAATTATTCTGTCATTTAATTGTTCTCCCTTATGATGAATGTAAGGGGCCTACATTTGACTTTACCAATCTTTTCCTCTTCACATATTTATATGAGTTTTCATGGTCAGTTTCAATGTTCCTTTCAATTGTACTATTATTCTCTATTTTCCTCCTCATAATCAAACTTTTTAAAATCTCCTTTTGCTAAATTCTAAAATGTTGCCAATCCTCAGGCTTTTTAATTATTCTGGCAATTTTATATGCCTCCTCTTTGGATCTAATACTATCCCTAATTTATCTTGTAAGCTACCTGTACTTTTCTATTTTTGCATCCAAAGTAATGAATAATTGTTTTAATTCATGCACATGGACTTTAATTATGAATCATTGTCAACCCACCATTAACATTAATAATGTTCCCTAATCCATCTTGCCAATTTGCACTTCATAAATTTATAGTTCCCTTTATTTAGATTCAAGACCCCAGTTTCACTCTCCATCTTAATGAAAAATTATAATCCTTTCTCATTGCACAGTACTCAATGCAGAATACTCTGTCTCTGGTTGGCTCCTCAATACATTGGAATAAAAATAAAATCATGTACACACTCCAGGAAATGTTACCCTACAATACCATTGCTAGTTTACTATGTCCAATGCATATGTAAATTATAGTCACTCATGATTATCTTTGTGTCCTTATTACATGCATGTCTGATGTATTGCTTAATCCCTTTCCTCACACCTCCACTACTGGGGATTGTCAGTGGTGAGATAATACTACTGTTTGGGTAGCCACAGATAACCCACAATAGTGTATTTTGCCCCTTGGTGTTTCTTATCTCCACCCATTCAATTTTCACCACATGATTTTCCAAACCAATATCCATCCTCACTATTGCATTGATTTACTCATTTACTAATAATGCTATCCCACCTCCTTTCCCTCTTCAATGAATGCTCCTGGATGTTCAGTTCCTATGCTTGGTCACCCTTCAGCAATGTGTCTGTAATTGCAATTATATCATAAGCAGTTATATCTATTTCACTGCCTTATTGCGAATCATTTACCTTATTGCGAATGTTCCATGCATTAAGACACAAAGCTTTTTGACTTGTCTTTTTAATCTTATTGGTCACCTAAGCTTTGCTTTTCACTGTCCCCATTTGTTTTTCATACTTGTTCTCTTTGGCTTTCCAGTCTTGCTTCTTGCCTTTTTGTCTTTTCTTTCTATCCACGTTTCTCTTTTCTCTGTCTTCTAGCATCCCTTGCCCTTATCATTCCAGTGACAACACTAACAACTTTGCAACCCCACACCCAAACACACCAAAAAATTGGTTTGGATCCAGCTGTAGCTCTCATGCTTGTACCAGTCCTGCCTTTCCCTGAACTGGTCCTAATGTCCCCAGAATCTGTATTCCTTCTGTATTCCTCCATCCTACAACATTTCTCCAGCCTCATATTTATTTGATATATCCCGTTATTTTGGCTCTCACTGGCGGACAGCACTGATAATAATCCCATATTTCCTAACTTTGAGCTCCTACTGCTTAATTTAAATCCAAATCGCCTATATTCTGCATGTATGACCTCATCCCCTTTTTACCTATGTCTTTGGTGCCAATAAGCACCATAACTACTTCGTTTCGAACCATTCCCTTCAGAATGCCCTGCAGTTACTCCAAAATGTCCTTGAACCTGGCACCAGGGAGACAACATAAACTGAAGACTCTTCGGCAGCTACAGAAGTGCCTGTTCTGGTTATTATTGCTTCCCCTATTATTGTAGCCCTGCCATCCTTCTTCCTATGGTGCAATGGACTTGGCTTCTGCTTCTTCCCTAAGAAGTCATCTGTTAGAGAGGGGACTGACATAGCGGACTCCCGCATCACCTGCCTTCCTCTACTTTGTCTAATGGTCACCCATCCCCTTTCTGTCTGTTCAGCCTTTACCTGTGGTGTGACTACCTCTCTGAGTGTACTATTGATGTCAATCTCAGCATCACGGATTCTCCACAGTAAGACCACTCACTGCTTCCGCTCTGAAATGCAGTTTGTTTGTAGCTACAGCCGGACATAGGTCCTGCACATGTGGTTACCCTGGATACTGTAAATGTCCATGATTTCCCATATAGTGCAAGAGGAGCATAGCCTAAGTGCAAGATCTGCTGCCAGGTCTTCCCTTTAGATAAAGCTTGTTATTTACTCCCTTGAAAGAAAATTAATTTTGCTGGGACCTTATTTCACTTCAGACACTTCTGCTGCAATGCTTAAGTTAACTTCCCTACCATTACTTTTATCAGTTTGTTATATTGGCCCTATCATTGTCAGTTAACTCTGAGTACAGCTACTTTTTAAAAAAAGAAATGTGCTTTTCTAGTTTACAGCAAATTGCAGGCAACCCATTACAGCAGTTGTACAAATTGTACAGATCACAGGCAATAAGCAAGCAATCTGTACATGTCATAATCAAAACTTTGTGCATATCTACAAAATCCCCACTCATTTTCCTTTATTCTAAGAGGTTTTGTACCTTAACACCAATAGAGATCACTCAGACAGGTGAGTCAATTAACTCAATGATCCTTTATGCTGTCTACAATTGATTAATAAACAGAAGTTCAGCTACTAATACAAAGCAAGCAAATTAAAGCATAAGACTCACAACCTGGCTTAAATATTACTTGTGAATGGTGAACCTGGCCAAGTTCTCCAAAGGGGCCATGGACTCCAAGGTGGTTGCTTCTGTGATGGTTGTTTTCCAGAGTCGTCGCTGCCTGGGCTTGCTTTGTTCCCTTCTTTGTAGGGTAGTCGATTACTTCTTTGCCTTCGATTACATCGTGAAGCTTTGTATGTTACTTCTCCTGTATGCTAATGTCTTTGCTGTTGACTGAGCAGCATGCTGGCTCAGTGGTTAGCACTGCTGCCTCACAGCGCCAAGGACCCGGGTTCAATTCCACCCTCGGGCGACTGTCTGTGTGGAGTTTGCACATTCTCCCTGTGTCTGTGTGGGTTTCCTCTGGGTGCTCTGGTTTCCTCCTGCAGTCCAAAGATGTGCAGCTTAGGTGGGTTGGCCATGCTAAATTGTCCATAGTGTCTAGGGTGGGAAATGCATGGATAGGGTAAGCGGTGGGTCGGGGTGGGATGCTCTTCAGAGGGTCGGTATGGACTTGATGGGCCGAATGACCTGCTTCCACACTGTAGGGATTCTATGACTGCCCATGTGAGCAGCTACTAACGACATCACTGTGCAATGGCTGTTTATCACCCAAGTCAATGTTTGCTAATCATTCAAATCCACAGTATCTTGTCAGCTGCTGCAGACTTTGAGACTCCTTGCTGTCAGATTTGATGTATTTTGGCATTCACAGAAGAACAACACCAGGTTTTAAAACCTAGCCTTACAACTAAATTTCTTCTTCCATCTAACCATTCTGGTTAACCTCCTCAAGCCTCTTTTCAAAACGCTTCATGTTCTGCCGAATACTCGGTGAGTAGAACCACATGCAATGCTGAACTTGCACCAACTAGAACTTTATAAAGGCTCAGCACAACTTCTTCCCTGCTTTTAGATTCAATCCCTCTTTTTACAACACCCAAGGTCCCACATGCTTTGCTAATGGTTTTATCAATATGTATCACTATCCTCAGAGATCTATACCCGAGAACTCCCTTCTGGTCATTTGAACTGTGCTGTACTGTTGTGTTATATATTGCTTCGCCCAGTCTCTTTTGCCAAAAAGCACTACCTCAAATTGTTCTGTGTTAAGTTCTATCTGCCACTTGACTGCCATCTTTCAAGCTTAAGTATATTTTTATTCAGTTAATTGATATCATGCTTACTGTTTGTCACCTTTACAAGTTTGGTACCATTGAGAAAATTTAAATGTTTTCTCTAAATTACAAATTCCAAATCATTGTTATGGTTCCAATATCTGTGGAAATGTGTCAAAATATTTGTTTCTTGAGGGCTCTTCTAGAGATTTTCTCTGGGACTACAGCTTGCTTTTCAGGAATTTCTCTCTTTGCTTCTCATTAACTCCATTATTAGCCAATGCAGTCATGTACTAGGTAACATTGCATTTGTATTGGCATTGCATTTTTTTCAGGGGTTTCTTCCTTAGGTGAATAAGATGGCACAAATACCATGCTGAAAAGTTGAGTCCTCAGTGGTGAGGAGTGCAGGGGTAAGATGTAATGGTGGGTCAATGTCCTCATACTCAGACGTGGACTGCTGGTTGCTGCCATTTCAGTTGGGTGTGTATTCAGAAAGGTTGGACCTGCAGTGGAGATTAGTAAGAACTAGGTTAATGTTCAACCCAGTCCCTATTCCTGTGTCTCCTGTGCATCCAATGATTGCAGATTCAAGGCAGGATACAATTTTTCTCTTGGTGCCTCTGTCTTACTGTCTGCAATGACAATGCCAGCCTGCTCCCCAGCAGGTTCATATGCCCCCTCTTCTTCATGGGATAATATTTTTATTTCAGCGACTCTTCCACATGTCTTTACCCAAACCCTTGTGTTATCCTGCAGTCAGATGGGAAGATATAGTGTCAACTCACTGGGTCACTAACCCCTTTATGTACATGCAACCCTGTGACAGATAATAATTTGTACACACCGGTACCTCTCTGTCACATGTACAATTATACCTGCATGAACTGGCTCACACACATTCAGGTATCATGTGCCATCTAGTGCTCAGGCTAAGAGCACAAATTTGCATCTGCCTGCCTCTCCACTCACACACATACATTGCTTGAATGTTCCATGACAACTTTCCTTCCTGAAATGTCACCATGCTACTTCCTTTTGTGGATTGGGAAATATTATTAACTATTTCCCTACTCTACACCCTTTTCCAGCACATGGGGACACCACAGATATTCGCCATTGTATGGAAAATCTTTCCCAAACATCTTCATGGTGTAAAATCCATCGATAGGTTCACTGCCACCATACCTTTTTTCCTAGGGCATTTTTACAGATTTGGCTTGGTCTAGTGTGATAGCTGAAAGTCACATGGTAGTCTGACAAGAAGAGGCTCTTAAACAAGATGGAGGTAATTGTATGAAAGCAGCTTTATCAAAGTTAAGAACTGAAAGAACTGCAAAAGCTGTAAATCAGAAACAAAAACAGAAATTGCTGGAAAAGCTCAGCAGGGCTGGCAACATCTGTGGAGAGAATTTAGAGTTAACATTTCAGGTCGAGTGACCCTTCCTCAGTTACGTTGTTACTGACACTATTAGAGACACCCCAAATGTGGACCCCAGCATATCAGTGCTAAAGGCAAGGCTGAAGAATTTGCGAGCATGATTAACCAAGTCTTGAGGTCCAGTGTGTCATTTAATTGTCCACCACCATGCATGATATAACATATAATTCGACTGTATTGCTTGGATCTAATCGATTGGTTTGGTGTGTTTGTGCCTTTTGCAGAGGTTGAGGTGTGTTTTTACTTTTTTATAAAAAAGAAATATTTTCCTTCTGGATGGGTTTCAGCAGAAGAAAACAAACTGGTTTAACTCAAGAAAGTCTGCCTGCCAAATTCTTTAAACATACCCACAAACAGTCAAGCAAACACTGGATTGGCAATACATCCTTATGAAATTCAAAACCGCTGCTATGATCAAATGAGAAGTGGGAAAAGAATGAACCCAACCTAACCCTCATCATCTGGTTGTAACAAGAATAATCAGAATCTGGAAAATGACCTCTTGCATTTTGCTGTGCCATCATTTACAAGGCATTCTCTAGTACTCAATTGCTAATATTTCTCTCAAGTTTACTGGCAAAATAGTTCATTAGCTGTTTGAAGAGTGTTAAAAGTTCAATATTCTATGTAAATTGCCTTTTTAAAAATAATTTCTGTGAACAAACCTGCATTTTCAAGTAGTGTAGGTATCAATCCGTGTGCCCTTGTGATTTCGTGAGTGGGTGGTAAATTATTAATTCCCCCATACTTTGCAAGCAGACAGAACATGGACATTGCTGTGGTTAATGATCCAAGTACGTGGTGTTATTTCTTGGGAATATTTTAAAGGAATTTAGGCGGAGCGATCAACACAGCAAGTTTCCACTGGTTAAATTGCCACACAAAAATTTGTGTCAGAAGTTGTAAGTCAGAAGATCTTCTCTGGAGTTACCTTTTATTTCTGTTGCAGTTGCATGTTTTTCAACCATGGAGATTTAAAGTTCTTAATAGTAATCTTTCTTGGAATCTGGGAAAATCTGACATGACTGCATTTATTACACATCCCAAGTTACCTTGAGAAGATGGTTGTGGATCTTTTTGTTGAATCAGTGCAGTGTGTCTGTTGATGCAGCTGCCACAATGGTCTTAGATAGGAAATTACAAGACATTGACCAAGTTACGATGAAGAATTGGTTACAAATACCCAATTCAGGGTGATACATGACTTGATGGTAATAATGCCATTGCTGCTCTTGTTCTTCCCAATTTCAGACATCATAATGGGGAAGGTGCTGACAAAGTAGTAGGAAGTTCCAACAGCATGTCCTGTAGATTGAATGTGCTATAGCCACAGTATTACAACAGTCAGTAATCCAGTATCCAGAATCCATATAGAAGGTGTTGGATTTCCTGATGTTTATGCATTCATCTAAGCTAGTGGTCATTAGGTGCCCACTGACTTAGTTTGTCAATGAAAGCGTGATTTGAAGAGTCAGCAGATGAGCCAATTATCACAAGGTAACCAGCCTCTATATTGCTCTTGCAGCCATGGCATCGGTTGACTTGTAAATTCCAAATTGTTACTAATGGGTTCTGAGGAAGGGTCACCGGACCCGAAAAGTTAACTCTGATTTTTTATTCACAGATGCTGTCAGACCTGCTGAGCTTTTCCAGCAACTTCTGTGTTTGTAACTAATGGGGATTCAGAGATGACAAATGGTCTTGGAGTCATCAAGTCATAGAGCTGTACAGCATGGAAACAAACCCTTCGGTCCAACTCATCCATGCCTTACAGATAACCTAAATTAATCTAGTCCAATATGCCAGCATTTGGCCATATCCCTCTCAACTCTTCCTCTGCATATACCCATCCAGATACCTTTTAAGTATTGCAATTGGACCAGCCCCCACCACTTCTTCTGGCAGCTCATTCCACAAACGCACTACCCTCTGTGTGAAAAAGTTGCTCCTTAGGTCCCTTTTAAATCTTTCCCCTCTCACCTTAAACCTACACCTTCTAATTTTAGACACCCCCACTCTGGGGAAAAGACCTTGGCTAATCACTCTACCCAAGTCCATCATGATTTTATAAACCTCTATAATGTCACCCCTCAGCCTCTGACGATGTAGGGAAAATAGCCCCAGCCTATTCAGCCTTTCCCTGTAGGTCAAACCCTCCAAACCTGGCAACATCCTGAAGAAGGGTCCAGACCCGAAACGTCAGCTTTCCTGCTCCTCTGTTGCTGCTTGGCCTGCTCTGTTCATCCAGCCATACACCTTGTTATCTAACATCCATGTAAATCTTTTCTGAACCCTTTCAAGTTTCACAACATCCTTCCTATAGCAAGAAGACGAGAATGATAAAGGTTATTCTTCTACTACTGTATAACATAATAAAAGTGTGTCATTAAATAGCTGCAGTTGTGATCTATATTTAGTTCCATGATTAAAACAGAGCTCATAATCAAGAATAATGTTACGTGTGTTACATAGTTACAGCAGATATGCTTATGTTAAAACACAAATCAAACATTGACTGTTATACTAAAGTCAGAAGCACAAATTTTTGAAATAATAGTAAATGATTCTTATGGAACTGATGATTTAAAGGATAAGCAGTCATCATATAGAGGATCAGGAATAGGTCATGTAGCCTCTTAAATTTGTTTCAATCAATATAGGGTGGTGTCCTGATTCCAGTCCTTTACCCAATCCTCCACTGGTCACACCAATTTTTTTTTACAGTTTAAAAAGGAGTGGTTGTAACCAATTTTATACGTGGCTGTATTACAAACAAGTCAACCAGGTTTCTTAAGTAAGAACTAAAGAACAAGTTTATCGAAACAAAATATATTCTTGCAAAGATATAAAAAGTATTACTTAAAAGGTTTAAACTGTGCAACTATATATAACTGCTCTTTTTGAGAAGTAGCATACCCACACACCATCAAAATCTGGAAAACGTGTTAAAAAAACTCTGGAAAGTCTTATCAAACTGCCTTTGCCAAGTAATTGTTAAATTCAGGAGAAAGAATTTTCATCCAGATTGTCTAAATGTTTTTATGTAGTCAGTTTGCACACAAGCTGTTTGCAATAAAATATAAATACAAAGTATAAACAAAATGGTAAACTGAAAGTAACATGGATATTGTAGCTGCTCTTGAGTTGCAGGCTTTCTTGTATAATTCTTATGGCTTTTACATTTTAGAAATCATAAGATTTTTATTTTGAATCATTTTGGACTTTTAGATATGTTCATGAATAGGAAAGATTTAGAAGGATCTGGGCCAAATACAGGCAGGTGAGACTCGTTTAGTTTGGGAACATGGTTGGCATGGATTGGTTGGACCAAAGAGTCTGTTTCCATGCTGCATGACTCTATGAATCTATGACTCAATAATAAGTTGTTGACTTCCCTTTTCCCTGTATTACTAAATTCTTTGAATTAAAAAAATCATTTTATTTCTAATTTTTAATGTGCTATTTATTTCTGTATCAATTGGCATTTGCAGAAGCGAGTTTCCAAATTTGAGCATCTTTTCTGCATAGAAATGTTTAATGATTTCGCTCTTAAAAGACCTGCCTTTAGATTTTAATCAATGTTCTGAAATACAAAATACTCCAACAACATTTTCCCAACATTTTGTTTGTTGTGACCTGTTCACTGTGTCATACGTCATCTGAGTATCGCACTTTCTGGTTCCATTTTCTGATGACAACTACTCACTTCTGAGGAGAGTGGGAGGAGGTGGGAACATATTGTGAACTGACATGGTGCATTTTTTCCTGAATCCTCCATCTCCATATCCGCCTCCACAGGTCTGGTAAAATTCTCCAGTTTCTCTCTCTTTTTTTTGCCTCGTGTTCCTTTATAATACTGAGAACTCAATTAAATTATCCCTTAACCTGCCAAATTCCAGGCATTTGGGTAATCTGTGTAATTTAACCCCTATTTGATGATGTTATTCTGATAAACCTATGCTGCACTCCCTCAAGTGATGTGGAGGTGTCGGTGCTGGACTGGGATGGACAAGGTCAAAAATCACACAGCACCAGGTTATAGTCCAACAGGTTTATTTGAAAACATTAGCTTTCAGAGCCTCAGTCCTTCTTCAGGTGTTAGTCCATCAGCCTTTTTAATTTTTTAAAATTCTATCTGTTCATGAGATGAAATTTGAAATGCTCTGCAACAGTCTAAGATATGGAATATTCAGTGACATTAATTGGTTAACAGCCCTGTACTAATACTTCTGTTCATCTTTTTTTAATAAATGTATAATATTTCCTCATCATGAAGTAATTTATAGGTTTCAGAATTGTACTAGGCCTGTTCAAATTCCCAACAGGAATTTGGGATTTATTTTTATACTTTTGATCTATGTGTGATTTAAAATACAGAACCAATGTGTTGTGACTTTGAATCAATTTGTTCTAAGGTTTTTATGATGCTTTATTAAAGCAGTGTAAAGTTCAGCAATGTAATTTAGTCAAGGCACTGCAATGATGAGCATGAATGTCTGAGTGTGATCATCTTATCGCACTGTCTATGTACATCACATTGTCATAGTCAATGTATTAAATTAACATGTGAAAATCATTACTAAACAGCACAATCACCGAGAGGATCTTACATCCTTTACTTCTTTGTATGTTGCAAGTGGTTGTTTGAACTGATTGTGAAGTTTTGACTTAATCATAAACAAAAATCTTTCTTCATGTGCTCTTCAAAAGTGTTGAGAAATCAATCTGTCTACATATTGACTAGCTCAGTGCTCCTCTCAGCCAAAGTATTAACTCAGTAGGGCTGTCTCACGTCTGAGTCAGAAAGCAATGTGTTCTCAACCCACCTCTGAGAATTGAGTGACAATCACTTCATTGATGCACTCAGACTTATCATTTTTTGGGTGAGATTTTAAATGGATTTTTCCCTCTCAGGTGCATGTATAAGATCCCATGACACTATTGTAAACAAACAATAGAGCAGAGGAGCTCTTCCTAATGTCTTGACCTACATTTATCCTTCATCCAAAATCACTAAAACTGACTGCCTGTTGTTTGTGGAATCTTGGCTGTGTACAAGTTAACTGTCATGTTTCCTGCAGTAAAACAATGACTAATCTTCAAAAGTACTTTATTGATTAATTTTAAAATATTCTGAATCACAGAAGATGCTTTATAAATGCAATTCATTTGTTTCTTTTCAATTTTTTTTTTAATACTGAACCTCAACATAAATATTTTTAAAAAATAGAAATTTGGTGACAACTGCCCATTGTTTTGGAAAAACATACTGTTCAATAATAAAGATAGAAGGTAATGGAGTGGATTGTGCTTTTATTGGAAGACATTTACCCTAAAATTGCCCTATAGGTTATCAGCCCAGTCTTGATTTGAAATTCCTTTCCCGTTGCCTCAGCGGATGTATCAACATAAACAATTAAAATAAATAGTTAAGCACATCTTAACATTCAAATGCTAGCATCACATAGCTACTATTATTTGACAAGTCATACATTCTCCCTCTGCCCTAATAGTCTCTGGAAGACTTGCTGAATGAATCGTCTAAATTTGTTCAGTCGGCTTTAGCATCCCAGTCCCATGTGACAATCAAATGACAGAAGCCATCAACTCAGCACTATTAGAAAGTGAGAATATTTCAGTGTCAGGTCATGTCAGTTTAGAAATGTTCTTCCCTTTATACTAATGGAACAATAAACTGCTATCACCCAACGTCTTTAACAACAAAACAAAAATAGTCATTTGAGTTAGCTGCAGAGCATTTGTGCACATGCATGGTTCTGTAATCACTGTCTAAACATTTCTGACAAGAAAAGAACAGTCTCGATTTTTCTGATCAGTGACTGTAAAAACAATATTTTGGTATGTTTTGTATTTATGAACATTTTTGTTTTGTGGGAATAGACTGAGAAAAAATCTTATCTAGAAACATTGTGGCACAGAAATCAGTCAAATGGTTTACTTCACACCAAAGGACATTAAATGTTGTTTTTGTTACCATTGTGTTTCTTATAGGTCCTCAGTGGCATCCTTCACGAGTTGGTCTTCAGCTGGAATGCAGTAAGCTTTATTAAGTATTGATATATATATATTTTTTTAATTTGCATTTTAGGGTAGAATTATGATGATAGACATTTAAGTTATAAAAATAATGGGAACTACATACTAAATTACTATTAAAGCTATTAATATTTGATCAGTTTGTGTTATCAGTAGATACCACTCCTAGCTTTTAATGAGGTTATGTTGAAATCTATGTAGGAATAAGAGAGTTGCGAACTTGAGACAATTAAGCGACTCTTGGATAGGCACATGGATGATACCATAGTGTAGGGTATCCAGGGTAGTTTGATCTCAGTAGGATAATAGGTCGGCACAACATCATGGGCCGAAGGGCTGTGCTGTACTGTTCTATGTTCTATGTTCATTGCCTTCTTTTTCACTTATTCAATGTGATCGCAATTGTTCTCTATTTAAATCCATTTATTCACATTTGATCTGTACTCCTTGATACCCTTCCCCAGTACAAGTCTACTGGTCTCAGCCTTGAAAATTTAAATTGACCCAGCATTCACCTTCTTTTGGAGGAGGCCAAATTTATAGGTTTTCCCTAAATTTTGGGTGAATAATTCCTTTCTAATTCAGTTCCTGAATGCCTTAGTTTTAATTGTCTGATAATACACAGCAGAATAAATCCTTTGCATCTAACCTGTTAAGTCCAAATATTTGAAATGTTTTGATTGATAAATTTTGTTAATGCAAGGGGTTACAAACCAGTTTAATTAAATCCGTCAATATAATTTAACCCTTCGAGGCTTTGTGCACTTCTGGAGAATGTACGTTGTATCTCTTTAAGGCTAGCATATCTTACTTAAACACCAATGTTGAATAGAAAAATTGCCATCAGATGAAGCATCAATTCTTCATTTTTTGTATTCCAATACATTTGGAATCACTTGACATTCCATTAGCTATTTTGTTAACTTTTTGCTCATACATGCTATTTTTTAATGATTTGTGCACATGGATGCTGATATCACTCTGGTTCTCCACTCATTGTTATTGGTAATAACTATCGAATGCCTGGTGATAGTGTCACATAACATATTGGGTTGTATGCTCAGTGTGAAGACTATTTGCACTGTTCCTGTTATGGATAGGCAAACTGAGGAGCATGAGATCAAGTAAATTTTTCTCTGATTGCCTCACCACCTGCCACTCAATCACTCTAGCAGCTATGTTCTTTAGGATTCTGTGATCTCGGTAATGATGCTACTAAATCACGCTTAAACATAGACAATCCAGAGTACTGTCCTTGCCACCTTTAGTGCTTCTTCTAAGCGGTGTTCAACATGGAGGAATAATGACTCATCAGTTGAGGGTGCGGCTGAGGGGGAACTGGTATATGGTCATCAGTCATGGTTCCAATGCCCATGTTTGAATCAATGTTCAGCTCTCCTGGGACAGCTCTTTTTTGACAATGTATCACTGCACTACTACTTCTACTGAGATCTGGCTGGAATATTGACTGGAAGGCAGGATTATGTGAGTATGTCACTGCCAGGATCTTGTTTGACTAGGCCATGGCATTGCCGAGTTTGGTGCAAAAGCCCAGGTGTATGTAAGAAGGACAGGATCAATTGGGCTTTGTGCCATTCTTGTTCCATTGCTTAGGTCAAGGCCAGGTAGTCTGCTGGTTTTATTAAATTTGCTTTAGTTTTGTAGTGCTTCATATACCTTAGTGGCTTGCCAAGCGGTTTCACAATGCAGTTAAATGAGTTTAATGTGAAGCCTTGTCAATTATTTTAAATTTATATACAAATACATGAATTAGGAACAGGAGTAGGGAATTTGGTCCGTTTTAGTCTACTCCACCATTCATGGTTGGACTGTTTGTAGCCTCAGACTCCACATTCCTGCCTGCCCCTAATAACTATTGACTCCTTATTAGTCAAGAATCTATCTACAGAAGTTGCTGGAAAAGCTCAGCAGGTCTGGCAGCATCTGTGAAGAAAAAATCAGAGTTAAGGTCTGGTGATCCCTCCTCAGAACTGTTCTGAAGACGGGTCACTGGACCTGAAACGTTAACTCTGATTTTTAATTCATAGATGCTGCCAGACCTGCTGAGCTTTTCCAGCAACTTCTGTTTTTGTTCCTGATTTACAGCATCCGCAGTTCTTTCAGTTTTTATTAAGAACCTATCTACCTCTGTCTTAAAAATATTCAATCCCCCTGCCTTCACCAGTCTCTGGGGAAAAATTCGTAAGAAACTCAACTCCCTGAGGGAATAAAAATTTTCCTTATCTCTATCTTAAATGGGAGATAGCTTATTTTTAAAGTATGCCTCTAGTTCTGGACTCCTCCAGATAGAAAATCATCCTTTCAGTACTTTCACTGACAAGTCCTCTCAGGGTCCCAACATTTTTCAATAAAATTAACTAAACTCTAATAGATAGAGACTCCCCTTCTCTAAACTTTTCTAGTAATGACTGCCATCATTACATGTGTATCAGTTGAATGAACCTTCTCTTGACTACTTGTTATGGAATTCAATTCATTCTTCAATAAGGAGACCAAAACTATACCCTGTACTTGAGCCATGATCCCACCAACACTCCATTCAGCTACAGCAAACTGTCTCTACATTTATACGTCAATCCCCTTGCAATAAAGGTAACGATCCATTTGCCTTCCTAATCACTTGCTGTATCCGCATACCAACATCTTGTGAATCACATGCCTTGTATCTCAGAATTCTGCGATCTCTCTCCATTTAAATAATATATTGTTTTTAAGGGTTTGGAATAGATTTGTAGCTCGGGTTGTGGATGTTGTGGTTGGTTGGGTCGCTGA
>NW_025967126.1:0-25000 GCF_021869965.1 Rhincodon typus | reverse complement strand
TCAAAGAACCTACCAAAATTAGGTCAATGGGAGTGACTGGGAATATCTTATGTTGTTTGGAGTCATATCTAGCATGAAAGGAAATGGTTGTGGTTGTCAGAGGTTAGTCATCTCAGCTGCAGCATGTCTCTGCAAGAATTGCTCAGGATATCATTTTAAATCAACCCTGTCTAGGGATATCATTACACACCGCTACTTGGGACTTAAATCCAGGCCTCTTGGCTCAAAAGGCAGAGAGTGCTCATTTCTCAAAATATTGTCCCAGGTCTAACCATCTTCAGCTGCTTCTGCAATGACCTTCCCTCCATTAAAGGCATAGGCGATAAAATGAGAAGATGTCGGAGCAGAAACAGGCCATTCACCCCATACACAGTCTGCTTTATTATTTAATTAGCCCCTGGCAGATCTGATAACCCTCAACTCCACTTTCTAGCTTTAACCTGTAACCCTTGACTCCATTACTGTTTAAAAATCAGTCGATCTCACCCCTGAATATTCTTAATGACCCGGCCTCTAAAGTTATCTGCAGAAAAGAATCATTCATAATTGTCTGAGAGAAGAAATTACTCCTCATCTCTATCTTCAAAGAGCAAAGGGCAATCCCTTATTCTGAGATGATGACCTCAGGTCCTAGACCCTCTCACAAGGGGAAATAATCTCTCCATATCTTAACCTATCAAGTCTCCTAAGGATTTTATGTTTCAATAAGGTTACCTCTCATTCTTCCAAACACCCATGAGTAGATCTAACCTGGTCAACCTCTCTTCATAAGACTGACATTCGATTCATGGATTTAGCCTCGTCAACCTTCTCTGGACTGCCTCCAATGCCAATATATCTTACCTTAGTTAAGAGGGTCTAGAAATGCTCATAGTATTTCAGTTTTGGTCTGGCTAGAGCCTTGTATAGTTATAGCAAAAGTTCTCTATATTTAAACACCATTGTCTTTGAGGTAAAGGCCAACATTCTATTAATTTTCCTCTTTCTTGCTGAATTTGGATGTTATTTTTTTTTTGTGATTCATGGGTGAGGACTCCCAAAACCGTCTGTTCTGTAGTTCTCTGCAGTCTTTTCCATTTAAAAAAAGACATTCAGTTCCTCAAATTGTCCTGCCAAAATACAGAACCCATTTTGTGATAACCTTATCAATTGTCTTCTAAATATCCAAAAATATTACATCCACTCCTACTTCTTTATCTATCCTGCTTGTTACTTCCACAAAGAATTCTGTTAAACTTGAAACCATGCTGATCCTGCTTGATCATATTATGTATTTCTAAATGTTCTGCTATGGCATCCTGTATAATAGATGTTAACATTTTCGCAATAACACATGTTAAGATAACTGGCCTATAGTTACCTGCTTTATTGTTTCTTTCCCCTCTTAAATGAAGGTACTACTTTCACAGTTTTCCAGTTCTATGGAACTTTTCCAGAATCTAAGGATTCTTGGAAGATTACTACCCGTGCTTCCACCTGCTTTGTCGCTACTTCTTTTAATATCCTAGGACACAGCCTGTTCGAGCCAACAGACTTATTGTTCTTTATTAGCTTCCTGAGCATCTTTTTTCTCTCCTGATAGTTATTGCATTTATTTTCTCTCCTCATTTTTGCCTCTTGTTTATTTAGTTATTTTGGAATGCTATTAGTTTCTTCTGCTGTGAAGATGCAAAGTATTAATTCAACTACTCTGCCATTTCCTGGTTCCCCACTATTATTTTCTCTAGGGGGCTTATAATAATGTTGCTCTCTCTCTTCCTCTTTACATATTCAAAAAACCTCTTGCTGACCATCTTGATATTACATGCAAGGTTACTCTCAAAGCTTCTCTTCTCCCTTTTATTACTTTTCTTATTTACTTTTATTCATTTTTTAAAACTTTCCCAATCTGCTGGCTTGTCACTAATATTTGCCACATTGTATGTTTTTCTTCAATTTGGTATAAGCCTTGACTTCCCTGGTTAAACATGATTGTCTTATTTCCTGCTGATAAACCTTCTTCCTCACTGGGATTTTCCTTTTTTGGGAGCCCAGGAGCTATTTAATTAAATGTTTGCCTTTTTCCCTCATTTGACTTTGCTGCTAAACTCCTTTCCCAGTCCATTCCAATCATCCCTGCTCTCATTACTTTGTAACGCCCTTACTTAAACTTAGCACAATTGTTTCCGACCCAAGTTCCTTCCTCTGAACTGAATGCTAAATTCTACCCTGTTATGGTCACTGCTTCCTAGGGGATCTTTTACGATGACAAATTATATATTTGCCTCATTATACACCACCAGGTCCAAAATGGCCTGATTCTTGGTTGGAACAATAACATTTTGATCTAGATATGGTCTTATTGCATAATATGCAGCATCATTTGGGACTCCTCTGAAGCAGTCCATATCCAAATGCAGCAAAACCTAAACAATTTCTGGGCTAAGGCTGACAAGGGCAAGTAATATTCATGCCGCACAATTAGCTGGCAATGACCAGACAAGATAGAATCTGACCATTGCCCCTTGGCAATAAATAACATTAATTTCACTGAATGCTCCATTGTCAACACCCTGGTGGTTACCATTGATAAGAAATTGAACGAGATTAATCATGAGCACGGTGGCTACAAGAGCAGATCAGACACTAGGATTCCTGCAGCAAATAACTCACCTCCTCTCTCTAATCACCATCTACAAGGATCAAGTCAACAGAGTTGTCAGACATTCCCCACTTCCTTGGTGAATGCTATTCCACTGACATTCAAGAAGCTTGACACCATCCAGGACAAACCAGCCTGCTTAATTGGTACTACCAATCCCCCCACCACAAACTCAGTAGCAGCACCATATACCATCTACAATTAAATTTACAATGGCTTCTTAACAGCGCCTTTTAAACCCACACTGCTTCTATATAGGAGATCAAGGACATGGGAACACTACCACCTGCAAGTTCACATCCAAGTCACTCACCGTTCTGACTTGAAAATATCCATTCCTTCATTGCTGCTGAATCAAAGTCCTGAGACTCAGTCCTGAACAGCATTGTGGGATTACCTACACCAAGTGGCCTGTAGTGGTTCAAAAAGATGCTCATCACCATTTTCTCAAGGACATATAGATATGAGCAATAAGTATTGGTCTAGCCAACAATGCTTGCATCAGATGAATGAACTTTTAGAAATTTCTGAACAGCTTCCAATTCTCTTCACCTTCTCTGGGGAACTGGACATCTCCATTTTCCAACGTGAAAGTCAGAGAAGTTACTTTGCGTAGTTTACTTCTGTGGCCTTTATCCAGTTTTGCCTTTGCTGTAATGTCTCTGCATTCAGCTTGGACACCAAAAACAAGGCAGGCAGTCAGTCACACTGAGAGGAGCAGGCAAGATAAAGACCCAATGGCAGACAGTCAGAGACATTGCTAGATTTGTTGAAGCTGATTGGAATTTGTTTTTGCAATTGTATAAAGGGGCAAACTGTTTGGTGAGTCTCTGCGAAGTGGTTAGGTGTTTTTTTTTCTATTCTTCACAAAAGCCAGGTTGATTGATTTGTCAAGTACATGAGAAGTGGAATTCTTCACCAGAGCTAAGAACAGGGAGTTTATTGAAAGAATGGCACAGTATTTGGGCCTTTTAGAAATTCAAAAGACCAGATAGTCCAAGTAGTTAAACATTGGAGTCAGTTTATATAAAGTTACAGTAAAAGTAATTTTAGCATGAGAAAAGAATGAAAGAGCTTGAAGTAGAAAGAAAGTGGGAATTGTAAAAAATGAAAATGAAAACCCTAGAATTAGAATTGCAAAGGGAAAGAGAAGAGAAACCAGATAAAGAGAGAGACAGAGAGAGAGAGAGAATAAATGAGAAAATATTCTTAAAATGATGGAGTTAAAAAAAAAGTCAGATGCAGAGACTGGCTCTGATGGGGAAATTGCTAGTCATTATCTAAAACCGAATAAGTGTTTATATTTATACAAGTCCTACAACATTTGAGGAAAAAGATGTGACATTTTTTAATGTCATTTGAGAAAATAGCAAAAGAATTGAACTGGCCTGTTCATAGATTGTGTCGGACCATTATCAAAAACCAAAGCAAGACATCAGTTTATCTTTTCAGTTATGAATGGAAAATCTTGATTTCCAGAGGCTATTATTTTAAATACAATCACAGTTGACATATTAGTGGAAAAATTAACTCAGTTTTCTTATTCATTATGGTTTACCAATTGCAATAATGATAGAACCTTGGTCAGATTGCTTATCTAAAATTTTGCAGGGCATAATCAGCAATCTGGGTATAAACTAGTTGCAGTCTACCACCTATTACCAACAAACACAGAGAACTTTTGAGAAATACCACCAGACGACGAAACAATAATTTAAATCATATTGTCATGAACACCTACAGGATTGGGATAAATGATTAGGTTTCTTATTATTCCACAAATGAACCTACTAATTCAGGTCACTCAAAATGATTTATGATTATAAGAGAAGAATGCCAATAAAATTGATTATGCAAAAGATCTTAAGACAAAAGCATGAATCCTCAATGTCAGATTGTGCATCAATGTTTCTAGAGACACTTGACTTATAGAGTTAGTTAGAGGTAAGGTGGAGGTAGATAAATCCTTGACCAGTTAGTGAATCAAGGGTTATGGGAAAAATGCAGAAAAGTGGATACAAAGAATGTTGGACCAGCCATGATCCTATTGAATGATGGAGCAGGCTCAAGAGGTTGAATAGCCTACTCCTGTTCCTATTTCTTATGGTTTTATATGTTACCAATTCATACTCTTTGTTGCCATTGGTTACACTGTTTGATTACAATAAATCATGTTTCTTCCTGCTCATGATCAAAACCTGGTATGTATATTCTTGCAACCCGAATTAGACAGACTGATAAAATTGGGCAATTCAGAGATTTAATCAAATTTTCACATTTGTAACAACCCTGAATGCATTACCACAAGAGGTTATGACAATTGTGGAATAAAATTGTAGGCACAAAAGATGAACATTGAGTTCAAACTTGCGTTATGATGATCTGTTTATTCCGACATTAAATTGCCACTGATTTTGAAATGCAGTAAGTAATCTCTCATATATCTGACATTAAGATAATTCAAATACAACACAGAGCGTATATTTGATATAAACTGAAAAGAATCATTATAAAATATCTAGATTGAAGAAATTACTCAAAAATGAACTAGTCACAGATAAGCAATCAAGGCAACTTTTTAAATAATAGTCCTATCCTAAGGCAATTTTATTTTAATTCACAAAATAAACAGAAGTGTTTACATCTTAAAATCGTTAGGCATGAAAATAAGTATAACATTTTTTTTAGTGAACCAACAGAATGAGATCTTATGCATCATGAACTGAACAGCGGATGTAAACTATTTTCATGACTGAATAGCCATTTGCATTTGTGGAGTTGTTTCTCAGTATTTATAGAGTTTATTCATGATTGCAATTGTCAAGATGTTTACTCAGATGTGTGTGTTTTTCTGGAGCCTATAATTCCTCTTGAAATAGCAGTTTAAATTCCAGCAATTGTAAATGAACATGCTCACTATGTGTTCAAACTAATGTATGTCATGTGAATTATTTTGTGGCCTAAAAAGATCTGTTTATTTTTGCATTTCCTTGCTACTTTTCTTGAAATCCTGTCACGAATGGATTAAATATCACCGATTATAAGAATCAGCCTAATCCAATCTGTAACTAACCAAACCTCTATTTGCTGTGCATGTCTACTTGATTTAAATCTTTATACTTCTATATTAGTACGAATAATTATGTTCATAAACAAACCATTTGCAGCCCCAGGAAATCCAAGCTTATCATTTCTATGATATTTTCTGGCTCATTAAAAATTGCTTGCATATAGAGTTCTGAAACTAGTCTGGATGAAGTCGTCTCTGGCTCTCTTTTTCTCGCTATTGGATGTCAACTGAATTCACTTTGTATCTGTCTCCAGTGTATCTTTTGATCAAGGCCAGTTTATGTAAAGTTAACAAGATTAAAATATATCTTGGCATTTCAGGGTGCAATGGGCAGAAGTTATGTCACGGTCACTTGCCTCTGTGCATGTTGTGTGCAAATCAGAGAAAACAAAGAATGAAACACCAATGTCCACGGGGAGGAAAAAGGAAATTAGGATAGATTGAAGATTCTGTACAGTTCTAGTGAGCTGGAATGAAATCACAACCTGTTGGACCATAAAATCATCATTTTCGCAAAGAACTGGAGATTGGCTCTACAGGTAGAGAAAATGATAACGATTTTTTAAAAATTTAAAACCCCGTCAAAATTTAATTTTATATGCCTGGATTGGTAGACAACAGTTAAGCTTCAGTCATGTGCTTGAAGCTGGTGTTCCAGCATTTTCCTTTCAAGAGTTTAAAGCCCAATATAAATTGAGGCTGAGCTCAATTACTTCAAGGACATTGCACTTCAAAAAACTTCACTCTGACTGATAATAGCTTTGCTTCCAATTTAAGTTTGGAGTGTGGCGAAGCACTCACTATTTTGTCATTCCATTCATGGTTCATACCTCCATACACTTAGGAAACTTGATCCAGTTTTGTGTGTGATTGTACCAAGGTCAGTAAGTTTTACTTTCTACATGTTGCTTTCTGTGGACTTCATTTTCATATGGGCCATCACAAAAAATGTATTAAACTTACATTTGCTCTTGTTCAAACATTGGGCCAGGCCAAAAATAATATTGCAGTGCATGCTTGAATATGTGCAATTCTAAATAATGTACATGACCAACAAAACATGGGAGCATCAAACATTCCAGAGGGGCACCATTTGCCACGATCAAAAAAAATTTGGGCATTACACTTCAGAAAGGATGGATGGTCCTCTGGTGTGGCAGCTTAAGACTATGAGCTAATGAAAGGAGAGATAAAAGTTTTAAATTTCAAGGGTTAATCTTGTATAAAGTCTAGAACTGCAATATAGCATTTTACTTAAGGTTACTGTATTCAGATAAAATCTATTAAAGACTTGGGGGCGGGGCCAATCAAGCAAATCAAGGCCTCTGCTGCAAAACAGGTGAGATCAGCAAGGTATGTAACTGGTTCCATGACTATTTTTTGTAAATACCTCAAAGGGGGTTTACATAAGTTTTTGCAGATTACATAGGAGACAGTTTAAATACTCTGGTTCAGAGTCCCTGGTGCAGCATGGTAATGTTATAAGTTTAGTGAAAAGGGGGTCTTGAGAGAGAGGGTGGGAGGTGCTTTTTCTCCCCCTTCCTTTCCCTATTTTCATCCTCATGGGAAGCAGGAGTTGAATAGCGACTCAAGATGTGAGTGTTGAAAATATTTATAAGTGACATCAAAGGAAAAATAAAGCTTGAGTTGCTGGAAAATCTCAGCAGGTCTGGCAGCATCTGTGGAGAGAAATCAGAGTTAACATTTTGGGTCTGGTGACCCTTCTTCAGAACTCAATACATGTGCAACATGTACAACTTACATGTACAGCATTGGAATGTCTCAGCAGCAGTGGGTACATCTGCCTCTGTCAGTGAAAGGCTCATTGAGAAACACTCTGTGGAGACTGGTTCCAGAATTAATGAGGGGAGCAGTGAAGGATTGCATGGGAAAAGCTGTCAGGACTCACAGGGGGAAATCCTCCAAGAAACTCTCCAAAATCAAAAATTAGCCAAAATATTGGAAGTTTCAACCTTCGTGTCTGCATGCATGGAGAAAGAGACAGAGTATTTTCCAAAGAACAGCAATGAAGCAACATGAAAATTTGAACTATACTGAAGTTTAATATATCCCTTGCCCTAACTCTGCCATTATAAACACATCACACTGAAGCTAATGTTCTACCGCTCTGTTATGTCAATGGATCTGAATCCCAATGTATTAATCGACTTTTTTTTCACTTTTAATTCCAAAATGTGTTGATTTGAAAAAGAGGGCTGCTACAGAAAAACTGAGGAATTAGGCTGTTACTGAATTTAAGTCCTCAGTTTTTCTGCAGCAGTGTGAAATAGCAGAGAAAGATGGTGGCGCCTAGCCTTATGGAGTACAGAAGGTGATTAACTTTCTTGCAGCATTGGTGAACAACCCTCTGTATTGTGGACACTGCACAGGCCTGAGTTGCTATCTCTGACCAGACTGGCAGGGCTAGGTGCTGTGGTCTCCCCTGACAGTCCTAAAAGAAGAGGATTACATTCTTCTTCACCACACCATCTGTCTGGAACTCTAGGTTCCTGTCGGTGAAGCAGGGTGCCAACTTACCAATCTCGTCCATGTCGGTCCAAAATGTGATCTCGAGAAGACTTGAAATGGTATTTCCTGGCTTGCATTGATTGAAGTTGTACACGGCTGGGGTTTAACTATAAGATTCGATGCAGCTACGCAGGAAGGTCCCAGCAGCAGCAAATACTTTTGCCCCTGAGAGTACAAAACATAATGAGAAAGACACTGTGGAGGCTCATAAATGAGGTGAGCAGCATAGGATGGAGTGGGAAAAGTCATCAGGGCTCACAAGGGGAATCCTCTGTGAAACTTCCAAAAATTAAAAATTAACTAAAAAGTAGCAAGGTTCAGCCTTTTTGCATTTAGAGGAAGATACAGAAAATCTCCCAAAGGACAGTAATAAAGTGGAAGTACTTGAAAAAAATGAACTAAGTTGAAGTTTGTTACATCCATTGGACCAAATGAGACACATCCCAAGTGTTGAAGGATGCATCTGTGGCAGTCCCCATCTTGTGAACATGTTCCATCTGTTCGCAAATTGATTTATAACCAAGTTGGAACACAATGCAGGACAATTTAAAGCAGTTGTTCATAAGAACAGGAAATATTTGTTTGTCAGGTCTTCCAAATTATACCCCCTGTATGAGATTGCATCTGTAAACGTGAGCGTTTGTAAGGCAGATCTTTTTAAATCCGGGATCCCCTACTTAGAGAAAATGTATTGATGGCTATCTTTCTAAATTCTATGAATTCTGGAAAGGTTCCTAAAGAAAAAAAATATGATTGGGCAGGGTCAACATGGTTTTATCAAACGACAATTAATTTTGAGAAGTCTCTTAATTCTTTGCAGTATATTATTTGTAATATAGACAATAGTGAACTAGTGAACATGTTGTATTTGAATTTTCAGAAAGCTTGTGATAAGATCTTAAATAGGTAACAGAATAGTACATAAAATTCAACCATGTGACATGAGGGTAATCTTTGAGTATGGATTGAGAATTGATTAACAGTTAGAAAACAGAGTAGGAACAATTGGATCATTCTCAGTATGATTGTACCCTACCTACTATAAGGTAGTGCCACAAAGATTAGTGCTAGGGCTGCAGCTATTATAATCTATATTATTATAATCTACATAAATAATATAGATTTTACAGCAAAATATAATATTTTCAGATTTGCGGTTAACTCAAAACTACGTGTGAATGAAGGTTGTAAGGATGTGAAAAGAGACTTCAAGGGGACTTGAATAGGCTAAATATGTTGGCGAGAACATGGCATATGGAATATAATATGAGCGAGTGTGTAGTTGTGAACTTTGATAGAAAAGTAAACAAGAAAACAGAGGCTCTAATTTCCATCCCCTCTGTGAATTTGACCTTTAAAATGACAATGCGATCTTCCAATTATTTTTTGGTGTTGGTACAGGCTGACTCAACACAGTGGCTCAGTGGTTAACATTGCTGCCTTAGAGTGCTAGGGACCTGGGTTTGATCCAGCCTCGGGCGACTGTGTGTGGAGTTTGCACATTCTCCCCATGTCTGCGTGGGTTTCCTCTGGGTGGTCTGGTTTCCTTCCGCAGTTCAAAGATGTGCAGGCTAGGTAGGTTGGCCATGCTATGTTGCCTATAGCGTCTAGGGTGAGAAATACAGGGATAGGGTAGGGGGTAAGTCTGGGTGAGATGCTCTTCAGAGGGTCAGCGCGGACTCGATGGGTTGAATGACCTGCTTCCACACTGTAGGGATTCCAAGACTTGGGAGTTGGATGCATTCTTGACAATTTTTGAGAATGAGAGGTGATCTCACTGAAACTGACAAAATTATTACAGTGCGTGACGGGGTAGATGTGGATTGGATGTTTCCCTTGGCTGATAAGTTCAGAACCAAAGGTCATAGTCTCAGTGTAAGGGGTTGATAATTTAGAATGAGGAGGAATTTGTTTTCCCAGAGACCCAGTGAATCTTTGAAATTCATTATCCCGGAGTCTGTGGAAGCTCAGTCATCAAGCAGGTTCAAGATAGAAATCAATAGATTTCTAGAGACTAAAATCATCAAGTGATATGGGGGCAGTATAGGAATGTGGCTTTGTAATAGTTGATTGGGTATAGTCTGTTTGAATGGAAGAATGGACTTGTTGGGCTGAATGGCCTGCTGCTACTCATGTTTGTAAATCCTTATGACAGTAGTAAGGGTAAGGAGTGTTTCCTGGACAGCCAGATATCTGCAGCACTACAGTGATGTGAAAAGAGTTGACACTTACGCGCTTGCCCTGAGCAAGCACACATGTACACGCACACACACATCCCAAACTTGTACAAACAAATCTGGCCAATGGCACATGTTTCTGATGTTGCTTGAATGATAAATGGCTGGATGGTTGATTTGTGATGCACAGTGATGCCAAAAGCATTGGTTCAATTCCTGCAATAGCTGGGGTTACCATGATGGATTCTCCTTCTCAACCTCTCCACTCACCTGAGGCATGGTGACCTTCAAGTTAAACCAGCACCAGTCATTTCTCTCTAATGAGAGAACAGCCCTATGGTCTGGTAAGAGTATAGCAGTTTTATCTTTTTACATGTACTGACAATTTAGATCATTTAATAAAGAGTATCACAGATTCAAATTTGCAGATACCTCAAAAATTGGTGACATGAGTTATGTTGACAAGAGCAAAAACAGAGAGAGGTTGATAATTTGAGTCGTAGTTAACCCAGGCAGCTGCAGAAGGTTGTCAGGCACACTTACTCACAAAACAGTCAATTACCAAAAAGAGAACTTCTTTTTAACGCAAGAAGTGTCAGGAAGAATGGTGACGAACTTAGAACAAATAAAGATGTCTCTTTTTCCCAGGGCGTAAATGACTATTACAAGTGGGTATAATTTTAAGGTGATTGGAGGAAGGTATAGGGGAGATATCAGAGATAGGTTCCTTACAAAGAGAGAGAGTGGTGAGTGTGTGGAATGCGTTGCCGCCAGTGGTAGTGGGGTCAGATATTTTACAGACATTTAAGCGACTCTTGGATAGACACATGGATGATAGTATAATGTACGGTATACAGTGTAGTTTGATCATTGGAGGATAATAGGTCGGCACAGCATCGTGGGCTGAAGGGCCTGTACTGTGCTGTATTGTTCTATGTTCTATGTTCTCGCAATTAAATATGATGTAGCGAGGAGGATGATTCATGCAACGCTTCCTTACCATTGGCAAGGTAATTAGGCTCACTAATGAACCAGTCAAAGCAATTTAAAATTGAAGCCACACATTTTAGCGGCGTCTTGGCAATTAAGTGTAAATCCCAGGAGCCTTGTCACAGCTGAAACCCATGCAGTGAAACTGATGGTTTTTAAGTAGCTTGGCTGACCTGCAGGAATTTTGAAGCTGACCTGCATTAAAGTTGACTACTTTGCCCTGAGCTTTGACAGTAAATGGTATAAAATACAGACTATTTAATTTGAATTCCATTTACTGATTTAAAACCTGGCACTGTCATAGATCAGATTGAATTTAGAAAGGAACCATAAACCTGACTTAAATGGCCACAGTGATCACCTGACGACACATGTAGGCTCAGTTTCCTGAAAACAATCTAGATTAGATGAGAGTCAAATAAGCTAAAATTAACACTTTTTCCCCTCAAAACAATGAGACCAGCTAGCAAGCCCCTTGGGGGAGGTTTGGAAATAACCACACCTCATACTTTGATTTACACTTTTATGAAAATGTACACATGTTGGTGATGGAATGTCACCTACAATTTACAAACATATCCTTGACCAAGCAGAGCAGATTTGGAATTCCAATGCTTGTCCAATGCACAATGGCCTTTTAAAGATGACAGGAGTGCCAGGGATGCTGGTCTTTCAGCAGATACCTGCTGAGTGGTGACTTCTTCTGGGAATGGCTTGTGGTAAGATGGGGCCAGAATCAGATGGACACCATGGGGCAGGTAGATAGTTAATAAGGTGAGTTGAGCAAAATAGAGTGAGAAAACCCACTTGCTCTTAAGACCATAACCCTCCAAAAGTTCAACACAACTGGTACGTAGCCACAAAGAATATAAGTTTCAGCCTATAATTGTTTAGCATAGTACAACAGTGCATACCATATCCTTCACCAAATGTTACATTTTTTTTAAGTTGCGTAGATGTACTTAGATCCAGTTGCTCCCAAAGGCCATTTCTTAATAAAATACTATAAAGAATATCCTTTGATAACCATGCTAATTAATAGTTGACGCTGAAATGCCTCTTATATTTGTTTTGCATGTCAGTCACTGCTAAGTGCCCCTTCCTGGTACTCAATGTGCTGCAACTTCAGTGCAGATCCAGTAGAACCAATCTTAACAGTTTACCAATTAGATAAATAATTCTACAAATTGTTGTATCTGAAATTCCAAAGCTCGAAATGATAAGTGCCAAAAATTCCATTTCAGAGTTTTGAAACATCTTTTGAAAATAAAAGTATACAATGTGCTGCCTTGTAGTGAAAAATATAAGTCCTGGAAGATTGTCTCAACAAACTGAGCTACGAGTGCATTCTTTAGGCTTAGTTTATGATAAAATGTTCATCTGAAAATGAACAAGGAAATTAAAAGTAATGAAGTATAAATGAGTAAAATGCATTTTAATTTTCTTCTTCTTTGTGCGTTCCTCATTTATTGCATGACGCAAGACTATGAATAGTTATTATAAGACTGAACAACTAACGTGACATTCAACAACCAGCTCTATATGCTATTGAAAATGCTTTGGATTACAAGTAAGGAAGTAAATGAAACAAAATAAGTCAACAAAATAAGACCTGTTTGTTTTTCAAGCCAGATTCAATTACATGAGGAAAGACATGATGATCTTGAAGACTTATCGATTGGAGCGTCTTCTCTCTATGACAAGCAGTTGGACAAATTTAAGAAACTAAAGAGGTTTGGAAAAAGGTAATGTTAATCAGAAAATTGTTTTGACTTCCTTAATGCATGTTTACCTTTATTTATTCCTCAACCAATACCACTAAAACAAATGATGTGGACATTATTTTAATGATTATAGTGGAATCTTTCTATTTACCAATTAGCTGGCACATTTTCTATGTTATGATAGCCACAAAGCTTCAAAGTATTGAAAGGGAAATACTGAATGTCAAATCTGCAAAACAAAAAGGTCAAACAAAATTCTAGCTAAGGTTTTTGCATTTATTGATGTTTTCTTCCCAAACAAATGTATTGTTATTTCGACTATGATGAGTTAGATTTACAGAATGTGAAATGACTATTTTGTTATTGATTAAAGTTGCTTAAGCTTCATGCAACAAAAGGGTAATCTTGATGACTTCTGTTAAAGGAAATACTTATTTCTTACAGTTACACCTCATTGGGAAATGATCAATGTGCCTATCATTACATGACTATAGAAGCAGCACTGAAGTAGTAACTTATCTTTATGTTGTGGATAAAATATGCAAAATATAACTCAAAATTATCCCACTGCGAGCTATATTTATGGTACTTATGAGGCTTGACTGCTTAAGCTATTAAAGGCTTGAACTGTTACATGATAGAATCCAGAGAGGGAGACAATGTCATCGTAGCGATGTCATTGGAATAGTAATCCAGAGATTTTGGAGAACATGGATTTGAACCCCATTATGGCAGATGGCAAAATCTGAGTGAGAATAAAAAAACCTGAACAAGAAAACTAACCTAATGATGACCAAGTAACCTCATTCTCAATTGTTGGAAAAATCCATCAGGTTCACTTATGTCTAATATCTTAAACTATTGTTTAAGGAAGGAAATCTGTCATCCTTACCTGGTCTGGCTGACATGTAACTCCAGACCCAAAGCAATGTGGTTGACTCTTAACTTCCCTCAAAAGTGGTCTGATAGCACCACTCAGGTCAAGGGATGGGCAATAAATGATTGCCCAGGCAGTGATTCTATGAAAGAATAAAAAAGTGTTTGCCTCTTTCCTAATGTGATAAACCACCAACATGTAGAGAACACAAGTTCAGAAAAAGCAACGTGATAAAGTTTTCATAGATGTTGATTGAGGGATAAATATTGGCCAAAGCATCAAGGATAAAATAGTGCCATGAAATTTTTTATATCTGTCAGAGAGTGCTGACACAGCTTCAGTTTAATATGTCATTCAAAACACAGCATCACCTCAGTACCAGAATGTAACGTCTAGATTTTTGTGCACAAATACTTGGGTTTGGAATTGAACTCAGACCATTCCAATAATTCTACCAACTGCCTTTGACTGACTTAATTGTACTACAAACCTCATTTAGTTTGTATTGTCTCATTTAGCTTTTCCCAACAAAATTGATCATATCACATTTTTGTATATTTAATTTCATCTACTGTGTGGATAACCATTCCATCAAACTGTCTATGTCCTCCTGAAGGTTTTAGTATCTTCTTCACTGTTTGTTAGACTTTCTAGTAGTGAAGCTTGTGGTAAAATATAATGCACTGCCTTCCAATCTACAATAAAACCACCCATTCCTCTTTACTTGACACAAGACACAATTTTCTTATTCCATTGATCTACATGGAAAACATTTGGCTATGATATAAAAGGGAAAAAGTAGCAATAATGTGACAGAATTCATGACAGCAAGCATGGGAAACTAATAGCAGAGATCAACCGCAACTGAACATTGGATTGCTTGAGTAGAAAAAGAAAGGTTATGAGAGGTGCAAGGTGTTAAGTATATTTACATAGAATTTGAGAGAATCTACAACACAGGAGAAAGGTTACTGTACTCACATGGTTTATTCTGTATTTATGTTCCATAAGATCCCATTGCCACCCATCTTTATATAATTCTGACAAAACATTCTTCTATTCCTTTATCCCTCATTTGCTAATCAAGCTTAAATTCATCTTTTCACCTCAGTGTGGTGGGGAACCCCATCTTAATGTTCCCAAATCAAAATTAGGGGAGACAACTTTGAAAAGTAATGTCAAATTAATGGAACAATGGCAGATTATTTTCTTTTATTGATATTGACATGTTCTGTGCTGATTTTTGGTGAGGGGGATGAGAGAGTAACATATCAACACCAGTTTGCAAGCTACTGGAGATGTGGTTGCAGTACCTCCTAGTACTCCCAATGCTGCTACTGTTACCCTGTGTCAATCAGGCATTGAATACTGAAAAACTCTTTGCTAGCAGCCTGGGAATGTCATAATGGTGCATATGATTAACACTTGCAAGGAAAATACGAAATCAGAAAAAAATTCTTCAGTTTAGCGTGCTGGAAATGATGAACATACTGGCAGGAAGATGCAGTGGGTGGAAAACTTGTTGAGCTTATGATGTGTATCCTATCTTAGCATCTGCTTCTGAATGAAGTGAATGCGTAAAGCTACAATATTCCAGGGAGGGGACAGACAAGGTGGGGTGGGATGGGATGGGGGTTGGTGGGGATGGGAGGGGGACAGATGTGGGGCACAAGTTTCCATCTGGTCAAAAAGACCACAAAGGAGTCTGGGACACGGATCAGAATAGCATAACATGATCAGAATGAGCTGGCTGCATTAACTGATATTTCCTGAAAATCACAGCTGCAACACAAGAGAAAATTGGACTCATCATTCCAGCTGACAATAAGCTTACTGAAAGAGAAAGTTCTATTTTATTCTGAATATATATTTTTTTAAAAATTCAAAACACTGTCAAAAGCAGGAATATAAATTCTCTAATGCAGAAAAAAAGTAAAGTAATCTAAAATAGAACAAAAACAGAAGCTGCTGGAAAAGCCCAGCAAGTCTGACAGCATCTGTGAAGAATAATCAGAGTTAAAGTTTCGGGTCTGATGACCGTTCTTCAGAACAGGTTTTTAAACTAAAATGGAAACTTTTATGTTCCAAAAAGTGTGTGGTGCAGAATTTTACCACAATTGCGTCACAAGTTCTTGTTTTTAAATAAACTTTCCAGCCTACTTTCGAGAGACATAGAAGTTAAATACTCCCAAACCTGTCAGCTTTTCTTTTAAAACTGTCCTCCATATCTTTCTGTCTGACATGTCATCCTGTATTGTCCTGCACCATCTGCATCAATGTTTCACACTTTGTTGTCCCACATCCTCCACTGTCCTGAATATGGTGTACAGAACTGAGAGTCAGTAAGGGTTAGTATTGAGCAATGCCATAAACAACACGCACTATGATGATGTCATTTGTATATACAGGCAGGACCAATGGGATCTCGAAGGAATAAGACCTAACATCTCAAAGTCTCTGTGATTATGTTTATCATATTGATGTAACCTGTAGTTAATTGTTGACATGACGTAAACGAGGAGTGGAATCTTCCTATTTGCCTTTAAAGTCTGGCAGTGAGGAAGCTCATGGTATCCAGTCCACAATAACTAGAGGTGAATTTTCCCATGAGATTTTCAAGGGCACATCGCCATATGCAAGTTCTCCTCAAAGCCACATGCCACCCTGACTTGAAACTATGTCACTGTTCCTACATAGTCACTAGATCAAAATCCTAGAACTTCCTCTCTAACAGCACTGTGGATGTCCCTACACTACAGCTGTTCAAGACGATGGCTCACTACTGTCTTCTCAGGTCAATTCCGGATGTGTAGTAAATACTCACCTAGCCAGTGATGTCCACATCCCAGGAACAAATAAGAAAATCTACTCTTGCATCCTTCCATCATACTCAATCCTTCCTTTGTCTCATTCCAGGAAAAAGCAGGACTGCTCCCAGATAGATGCCTCAACAACACCTGACTGACCTACTCATAATCCTTGCACTGCTTACAATGATCTGCAGGACTGGCTATGATCAACTCCCTTAACGGGAATAAGGTGAGCTCCTTGACTGAATGTGGTTGAAACACGACTGACTAATTCCTACAGTCCTAGGCCCAATCATTTCATTTCCATCATCAATGATCTTCCCTCCATCACTTACTGATGACTGCTCGATGTTCAGCACTATATACACCTCCTCAGATACTCAAGTTAAATAAATCATCTTCGGCAAGATGTGAAATAGTTCCAGGTTTTAAGTGTTGGGCAATGACCATCTCTAAGAAGAGAATATCTAACAGTCACCCTTTGGCATTCAATGGCATTACCATTACAGAATATCCCAACATCAACATCCTGGGGTTTACCATTGACCAGAAACTAGACTCGTCATATAAATGTTGTGGTCACATGAACAAGAGAGAGGTTAAGAATCCTGCAATGAGTAACTTACTTCCTGACTCCCCAAATCATGTTCACCATCTACAAGTAAAGAGTCAAGAGTGTTGTAGTATACTCTCCATCACCTCAAGAAACTTGATGCAATCCAGGACAAAGCAGCCTGCTGGTTTAGCACCAAGTAATAAACATTCACTCACTCCACATGGAAGATCAGTCACAGCAGTGTGTAGCATCTACAAGGTGCACTGCATAATTTAACCAAGTTTCCTTAGACAGCATATTCCAAGTCCATAACCATGACCATCTGGAAGGACAAAGCCATACTGACTACTCCTAATCAGTCCTTGCCTTTCCAGATGCATGTAAATCATGCCCCTCAGAATCCCCTCCAACAACTTACCCACCACTGACGTGAGGCTCACCAGTCTATCATTTCCTGGCTTTTCTTACCACCATTCTTAAATGATGGCACCACATTAACCACCCTTCAGTCTTCTGGCACCTCACCTACAGCTTTGATGATTCAAATATCCCAGCAAAGGGCCTAGCAATCTCTTCCCTAGCTTCCCAAAAAGTTCTGGAAAACACCTGATCAGGTCCTGAGGATTTATCTACTTACATGCATTTTAAGACCACCAGCACCTCCTCTTCTGTAATACATACACTTCAAGATATCACTATTTATTTCCCCAAGTTCCGTAACTTCCACTTCCTTCTCCACAGTAAATACAGATGTGAAATATTTATTTAGTATCTTATCCGTCTCCTGTGGGTCCAGTGATCTTTAAGGGGCCCTATTCACTCCCTGGCTTTGCCCTTAACATATTTTTAGAATCTCTATAAATTGACCTTAATTCTATTTGCCAAAGCTGTCTCATGACCTCTTTTGTCTCTTGATTTCCCTCTTAACTATACTCCTACAGCCCTTATACTCCTCAAGGGATTCACTTAACCCAGCTGTCTATACTAAACTATGCCTCCTTCTTTTGCTTGACCAGGATCTCAATTTTTCTAATTATCCAGCATTCCCTACACCTACTAACATTCGTACCTTCAATGTGCAAAATATGCTCACTTCTACTGCCTTTATTCCAGCTTGTTTCCCTTGTCTTTGTTTTAAGCCATGTAATACATTTCATTCCTTTTCCATTCCAATTATAACTCCTCCATGCCTACATATGTACCATATCATCTCATATTCTCATTATTTCCTAATGCATTGTCCATACCTATTCACCAAGTTTCCACATCAGAAGCCAAGTAATGGCTGTGGGAATTCTTTAAAATTCCATTGAGAAAAAGTGTACCAATCTAATAGACCTGTCACTCAAACATAGTTCTGTACATAATAAAAAAAACTTGATTTCAATGGAAGAAAAAAATCTCAATGGTGTGGAGCATATGGTGAGGTTTTATTATTAACCTTTAACAGCTTCTTTTCTAAGTAAATATTTCTAGACTTTTAATTTATAGTTCAAAATATGACTGCAGGGTTTGCCACCTTTTTTGCTCTACGTTTTGAATGCATTATTGCACTGTATTCAATGGGAAAAGTACTCTAATGCATGCAATATTTAAACAATGTTGCTCAATGTCACATTCAATTCAGTTTTTTTTCAGAAGAGAACTCTATGATGAATCACTGCAGTTAAAACATAACTTCATTGAGATATCAATTCAGAACTACCTTCTTCATTTCTCATTTCAAAGACTTTATAGTCTTACTCTGGGCAATTTATGATAAAATGTCAGAGTCACAACTAAAGGATCTATTAATTTTTCAATATGAATTCTTAGATTCATCAATATTGTTATCCCACTTTCATCTTTTACAGATATAAATGAATTACTGCAAATGATTTCATCACAAATTTTCATCCTTTAATTTTTCAGCTGTGTTAACACTTGTGTCCAGTATTTGGACTAATTTTAAATCTGGTTATCATGGAGAGTGCATTTTTTTGCATCTGTATGAAATGTCCCATTGTTTCATGAAATCTGACCGGAATGATTGTTTCACCAGGATAACTTTGATGCAATTAACATCCGATTTAAAGCAATTTATTTAAACAACTTTTCAAATAAAATCACTAAATTAATGTCTTATGCAATGGACATGGGGGAAAGATGAATTTAGTTATTTTTACCGCCCTCCTCAGCTCTTTGTAACAGAGGTGGTTTTCATTTTCTGCTCTGGTGAAGAGTCATCTGGACTTGAAATGTTAGCTTGCTCTCTCTCCATGAATGCTGATCCACTGTGGTTTCCAGCATTTCTTGTCTTCAGCGGTTCTCATTTTTTTCCTTTTTGTCTTTTCCTGTATAATAGATGATAGCGTATTTTCCCCGAATCCTTTTCGTGAAGTCCAATTTAAAAATGACCTGCAGCAAATTCTTTCAAAAAAGTAGGGTTCATTTCTGTATTTAAAACCTGGGCTAATGATTCATGACACACATTCACAGTTATGCAGCCAAAAAAGACCGAAAAGAGAAAAGAAAGCATGGAAGTTAAAAATTACTAATTATTTAAGGTCAAAAATATCAGAATTAGTTCATGTGTATTAGACCATTCAATAAATCAATGTATATAGATAGTTGAGGGCAATAAAGGTCATCAGTTAAATGGGAAAACGTAACCATAATAGCCTAAGCCAAGCATAGACGTGCATGGGAATTCCTAGAGGCATGGTTCTCAACCCATAATACAATCAACAAACATATAGAAATGGACCTCATATACAAACCCATACAGAACAGAACCGGAAATGACACAACTCACCACAACAAGACCGGACAGTATAAATTCCAAGCGGTGTAGAACAACATCGCTTCATCAGGGGCCTCACTGATGATATCACCTAGCATGGTGACAAAATGTCTGAATGAAAACAAGCCAGCTCGGTGAGCAAGTCAACAACCTCATAGTTGGCTCCGCAAAACCGATACTTGATTTTTCAGAGATATTGAGATCACAGTAGGCATTTAAATGCCTGGAGCAGTTTACTCTTTGAGTGTTACAAGCAGACTGTTAAACAAACCATTGTGCTTTTAGAGTATATAAACATGGAGCAATTTGGATTAAGTCAAGCCATAACATTTTTTTCTGGTAGGTTTCCTTTTTTCAGAACTGGCTGAGGTAAGTTGAGAAGGCACACGAGATACAAGCATTTATTAATCAAGGCAGTGAATAAAAGAGAAGTAAGGTCATGATGGAACTGAATAAAACATTAATTAGACCGCAGATAAAGTATTGTGTGCAAAAACAATGTTGCTGAAAAAGCTCAGCAGGTCTAGCAGCATCTGTGAAGGAAAAGACAGAGTTAACGTTCCAGGTCCAGTGACCCTTCCTTAGTATTGTGCGCAGTTCTGGTCACCACATTATAGGAAGGATATAGTTGCAGCAGTGATATTGAGTGAAGATTCACCAGGATGTTACTTGGGCTGGAACATTTCAGCTATGAACAACAATTAGATAGGCTGGGGTTATTCTCCCGTAGAGCAGAGGGGTCGAGAGGGGAACATAACTGAGGTAAATAAAGGTATAAAGAGCACAGGCAGGATAAATAGGAATGAACTTTTCCCCTGAATAAAGGGATCAATAACCAGGGACAGAGATTTAAGATTAAGAGCATGAAGTATACAAAGGTTTGAAGGAACGATTCTCTTTCACTCAGTGGATGGTGAACATCTGAAACTTCTTTCCTGAAAGTGTGGAACCATCACTGTATTTACAAAGTATGTAAATGATCACTTAAGTGCCATCTCGTACAATGTTATGGGCCAATTGCTGGAAACGACAGTGAATAGGAAGGTGCTTGATGACAGGTGTGGGCATGGTGGGCTGAAGGGCCTTTATCAGTGGTGTAAAATTCTATGACTGTATGAATCTAAAACCCGTTAAAACATGAGAGAAATAAAGCTACTTGTCCCTATTCTAAAATTACACATTGCTAGTGTAACTAAAATTAAAATTTAGTTGGTTATCGTATGAAGCTTCTCGGCTGACTGATAGTAAGCTAGTTAACAAATGTAAAACACTGCATGAATCTTTCTGAAGAAACAAAAGCTGGTCTCAGAGAAATACACATGCCATCACAACTGAATAAGATTACATTAAAAAGGTGAAAATAAGCATAAATTTGGAAACCTCATTAAATAAATCATGCAGGATTATGACAATTCTGAAATCAATGTGGGCATGTTCAATTAAATTAAACTCAACTGATGGAAGGAAAATTCTATAAAATCCCAAACTGTCAGTGGAAAATCATCCTGAATGAATTGTTTTAGACCATTTGAGGAAAAGAGAATATTAAAGAACAGAATTCCAGAAATAACATTCTATATGGTAGATGGAGAATCATGGTCAATTATATACCTTTAAACAAGGTAACAAAACCTTGTGCAACCCAAACTAAGAGCAAAAGAATTCACAAAACTCCCATTGACCTGCCTAACATGTATTGTTCTCACCCTAAGACCTAAATGATTGAGGGATAACAAGCTTGCAGTTCGTCCATCCATTTCCATTTCGAATGATCACATTGCTTTCAATCCCTCCATTGTTTTAAAAGATCAATTATATCCAGAATCGAGGATAACACAGTGTGGAGCTGGAGGAACACAGCAGGCTTTTCAGCAAATTTAATCACCTCAAATTTCATGGCCGACACTCATAACTCAGAGCCTGAAATTTTATATCATTTTGTTACTTTTTCTGCATCCTCTCCTGTACTTCAATATCCACCATCAATAGGACACAAAATACTATGTAGCCACAAGTGTAAAATATTTTATTTGCCTTCAGAAGACCTACCAATACAACAATAATCTTAATGAGTTGCATTTATATAGCACTCTTCACATATGAAAATGTCAAAAAGCACTTCATAGAAGAATCATCAAGCACCATTTGACACTGCCACATATACATGAAATAATCAATATTGATCTGTCAAAATATTGATGAAACACTTGTTATTTATGCACAAATGTTGCAACTAATTCAGGTGAGCCTGGAAGTGGCATTTCACTGTCTGCCTAATATTGAACTGTATTGAATTAAGTTACTGTATTTGTGAAATAGATGCAAACAAAAATTATTTCAGACTGTTCAGTCTCATCTATTTCAATCTAATTGCCCTTTTAATGGCGCCATCAATTTTAATTCAGGACAATCAAACATTATGATACTGAAAATTATTTACAACAAATGCAGAGTTGTGTTCCTTCAGGTTTTGATATTCAGTGATTGCAAAACTCTTACATCTAAAATTTTTTTCCTTGACCTTTTCCACTGTTCTGGACAACCAACTTAAACCCTCTGACACCAACCTCTCAGGGCACACTCTTGTCCGCAGTTTGTGTTTACCTGTGGTCAGAATCCATTTATTTGTAATAAATAGTACTTGAACACAGAAAGCCCGTCTGTTAACATGATTCTGCCAATCAGGTAAATTGGCGACTTTCTGCAATTGAAATATATTTTTAACTTTTATGACAACCTCAGGAACAGTGGGTTTTGATTTCCAGCATGCTACCCAGTGCAACCTTCCCCCAGTCTGTCTAATTTCTGCTGCAAGACTTCCAAGGTGCATGCATGGCACTGAATTTCAAAGCAGAAACCAATGTGCTGATCGGGCTCGTTAATACCTCATCATTAGCCAATCTCTGCCATCCAAGACCAAACCATTGGTATCAGTACATATTTTATTCTTTGAGATCTTCTTCATTCTTAAACTGCGGGCATATCTCGATAGTCCATTGCAGATAGAGATAGGTAGGCCATTTCTTCTTCTTCCCTTTAGAACTAGATTACTCTGTACAATGAGACCATGGTAGCTAGTACTGTTTTTATCTGTAGCTTGAATTTTCACGTTCTTTATTTGGTCATCGAAGGAACTATTGAACTGGTGAACATTCTGCAGATGATCTCAGTGATTTTCACGAAGGGAAAAGTAACAAACAAGGACTGTAATACATGTCATCGAACGTACTGGCAGAACTGGAGTTCCATTTTGAAGTACATGAGATGAGTTGGATCAGTACCTGTTATTGATTTTCTGTTCTATGTTGTACCAGCCACCTGGAGTTAGTGAGAGACTGTCAAAATCAGCTTCATCATCCAGCAAGCTTAGCTGTTGAGAAAAAAAAATTTCTCCAGTTATCTCTTGCTTCAGCAGTAAATTTGCAAAAGGCCACCTTAATCTCTGCATCTGAACTACAACTGACAGTCCTGGCAACACAGTGTTACTGATTAATAATACTTAGAAATAGTAATGGTCCAGGAGCAGATAGTTTCAGACATAAAAATAGACTGGAAAGACTGGGACGTTTTTCACTAGAATATAGGAGGTTGAGGGTGACATTTCTGAGGTTTATAATATCATGAGGGACATAGATAAAGCAAACTCTAACTTGGGGGAATTCAAAACGAGGGGACATATTTTTAAGGTGAGGGGAGAAAGATTTATAAAGGACATGAGGGGCAACTTTTTTTTTTCTTTTTACACAGAGTGGTTTTGTTTGTAGAATGAACTGCCAGAGAAAGTGGTGGACGCAGGTGCAGTTACATTGTTTAAAAAGACATTTTGCTAAGTTCATGAATAGGAAAGGTTTGGAGGGATATGGGCCAAGGCTATCTCCTTTAAAGGGGTTTGGTCTGGTCCATAACGAGGTTAAGGAAAATGTTGGTCTCTGAGAAGCGGAGAACAGAGCTATTATCATGAGGAATGAGGAAATGACAAGACAGGAGAACAAATGTAATATGTACAAAGACAATTTACATTACAGAAATAGAGGGTAACCTAGAGGCTAATAAGAAGAAATTATTATTAGCAGACAAAAACTGCTGGAAGATCATAAGCAACTAAAATCTGACAGATCCCCAGGATCTGATGGCTAACAGACTTGTGTTCTAAAACAGATAGCTATGAATGATAGACGATTTGTCATTCATAATTTCCAAAAAAAAGAAACCCTAGATTCTAGTGTTGCTAGCAGTTGGAGGTTAGCAAATCGATTCAAGAAAGCAGGAAGACAGAAAAAAAATGATCTGCGAGATTAGTCAACTTGACGTCAGTGATCAGGTAAGTGTTGAAATCTAATACTAAAGGAACTAACAATGCACTGAGAAAACCATAACATTATTAGACAAAGTCAATGTGATTTTATGGAAGGGAAATCATGGTTTACAAGTCTACTGGAGTTTTTATGATTACGCAAGCACAAGGTTGGTGTGAGTTCACCCAACAAATTGTTTTAACTGATGCAGCAATGTTATGTTACCTGGATGTAGGCATTGTGATATTGAATAATCCAACAGACATTTAGTACAAGTAACTGTCCAAACATTATGTTCCTCAGGCACTTAAATGTCTAGACTAATATTAAGCTATTAGAACAACAGAGGAGCATGCTTCAAGTATCATTCCTTAAATAATATCTCAGCACATCCTAGAACTTGGATTGTTGACTTCAAAATGCAACATAGAAAATGAGAGCAGGAGGACGCTATTCAGTCCTTGATGTATTTAATATGATCATGGCTGATTATCGACTTCAATGCTCTGTTCCTGCTTTCTCCCCATGCCCTTTGATCTCTTTAGCCCT
>NW_025967125.1:0-25000 GCF_021869965.1 Rhincodon typus | reverse complement strand
CACTGCCCTCTCTCCCAATTTCCATAGACACCAGAATTGACTTCCCCAACTTTTCTACCACTGTGGTGCCCCCTGGTAATACTTGTGACTTTTGTCATCATGTTTGTCACATAAGCTGCGGGCACATGTGCTGGGTGTGACTTTGATATGGCACAGCACCTTACAGCTACATGGCAACATGTCCAACCCCTTGACTGTTCACTGCTGAAAACCTTGACAAACAGCCTGGCTTTGTGTCTGTTCTAAAAAGCAAGACAAGACAAGATAAAAGTACCATAAATTCTGAATGGCACGGGAAGGCACAAAAAGGCAAGGGATGGCAAATCAAGGCAGAGATGCTATGAACATCTAAACAGGTGCAAAGTGAGTAAGCGCTAAGAAAGCAAGAGCCCTGAAATGTGCCCTGCTCCAATACATGAGATGGGCATTCGTCCCTGTTTGCAAAGAGGTCTGGCAGCAGCATAACAGTGAAAGGTGTTGGTGTGCTTCACAGTGAACATTTAAGTGAACAACTGTATTCAAAGTAAGTTGGAGATCTGCCATGATGATGTGGAGTGAGGCTGGTGCTTGTCTAATGTCAACCTCCATGGACAGTGGGTGCAGGTTGTCTCTGCCCATGGAGTATGCCCTGCTATGTTGGGAACTGCTGGCCAAGATGGAGGGCCAGAGAAGCAAGTGGCAAGTTCCAGCCACCAGATACCCTCTCTGACTCTCATGTCAGGAAATGCCACTATCTAGTTCACTTTTGTCAAAAAGAAAATTTATTAGGAAAACACTTGAGCTGGATCAAAATCTTTTGAAAAGTTCTAACAACCAGAAGATAAAGAATTAGGGAAGAATTAGGAACACAACCATTAAAAAGTGCAAAAAAAGTTAAGACTGTTGTGCTATGGATAGTAAATCTCCTATTTATGCTCAACATTCGTGGTAAATACTGTGTGACAAGCAAATAATTTCATAACACAAAGTTAATATCCCAAGTTACTTGATTATCAGATTCTTGGAAGCAGCAAATAACAAATATCACATTAACCTGAGCATTCAACAGTACTTGTGCCAAAACTAATCATACTATTCATTGCCAAACGCAAAACTACTGTACCATTATAATGACTACTGTAGCATTATAATGGCGGCCATCCATTATTTATTGCAAACAGATTATAGAAATTCTACCATAAAAAGTGGATTTGCTATGTTATTATGTTAAACAAACTATCTGGTGAGAAAGTTTCAGAATATTACATGTTATATACGTCAATGGATGATAAGCTAATGCTTCAATTCGCATTACTAGATACATGATTGCAGATTATTTAAAATGACTTTAAGTTTTAAACAAGCTCCATGTCATCATTATTCTGATTTCCAAATAGACTGCTTTGAGCTAAAGAATGTCAATCTATAATATTTTAAGGTATTGCGAATATTTTAATATAATACTCACATATAATTTCCGGTTAATTTCTCAAAAGTGTACTCTGCAAAATATATCACTGAGATTAGTATGTATACTACCTACTTGAATTTGTCTCTTTAGGGGCTTTAGTCCAATTTTAACGTTAATCACTGACTAAATTTAGGTTTTTGTCTCCAATGAAATATTTCCTGCTTACCGGATTTCTTGCTGCTGGCGGAGTCCTTTCCTGAGCCGTCCTTGCTATCATTTCTCCAAGACTCTCAGCAGCAGTCTCCTCGGAGTCACTTGCATAAAAATACAGTGGAAAAATATTTTTTATTGAAGGAACAAAGCTTTACTGCAGTCAGGAATTTCATTCTAAATGCAAAAAAAAACCAACTGTAAATACCCCCTGAATGAAAATTAATAACAAAACACCTCATTTTCAGCCATCATTCAATTAACATTAGTTCAATGACTGTGCATAAAACATACACGAAATAATTAGTGTGGATAGCTCTTAATTTAAAGGATGTTAAACAGCTTGTAAGCATCTGGTAGCAAGCTGAAATAGGTCATTCAAAATTTATCTAACTAAATTAAGAGGAAAAAAATTGGTTTCTCCTCCTGGATCGACATGTCACAAGATAACTAAACTGACTTAGCAGGGTTGCCTGGGAATCCTTAGCTGTCAGTGGTGAATATGCAAAGGGCCAGCAAATTAAATCAACCTGCCAAACTGTCAATTTCAAGCCTCATGACTGCATGAAAATGGCATCACTGAAAGAAATCATGCATTGCCTTATTCTAGGTTTCCTGGCATTAATTCAAAACTTCATGCAGTTGGAGCTAATTTCACATGCAAATTTCAGTCAATAAGCTTGAAGCAAGACATCCCATGACTATTCAAAAATCTGACAGGATTATTTTTTCCCTGAATATGAAATAGACAGTATATGAAATCCAATCTCCATTTGCTTACAGTTTTCATATCCACATTGTCCCATCTGCAGAGGTAAGTTAATGAGAATGATACCTGGCTCCTGTTACATCTTCCCATCCATCCTTATTGAGGTGCTCAAAGACTCTGCTCATCTCCTTGATGGATCGGTTGAGAAAACGCTGGTACTGTTTGAGGGAAATGTTTTTCCTTTTTTTTGTTCTGGGGTTGTAGCCCACTGTTTTGCATGCACAGCTGCTGTTGCCTGCTCCCTCTGCAGTTCTGACTTTGGTGGGAACAGTCTTGGACTCAAGCGCTTGCTGTAGCTCCTGTATTTTCCGTAATAAATCCTTATTTTCATTTTTCAGTTTTGTTCTGTCTGCTATTTGCCTCTTTAGAGAGGAAGCTTCTGTTTTCAATTCTTCTGTCGTTGCAGCCATCTCATTTTTCTCTCGCATAATTTGTTGATTTGCCTTCATCAGTTCTCCTATTTCGATAACTTGGTTGTCAGATTCAGTCTGAAGTTTGCTATAGGCGTTTTGCAATGAAAGTTTGGCCTGAATCAACTCTTCGTTTGTTTCTGTGAGGTCTTTGGCATCCCTTTGGATGGTTTTTAGCTTCTTTTCCAAATGGTTAATCTGAGACAGGGAACAAATTACTTTAAGATTAGCTTGAAACATAAGGATGCTTATTCCCAAACATTTGAGCAGAACCTCACTGAATTGTAAGGCCCAGAAAGTCCATGCCCCTATTTCCTGTGCTGTATTAGCCAATTTCATTAATGAAGGCTATAAAGGGATAGTGAAATGGATTGAAGTGCCTTTAGGCTAGCAAATTGAGAAAAGTCTTGCTGCAACTCACAGAACTTCCTCACTTTGGCTTTTAGCAGCTATTGGGAAAGTAATGCACTGATTGACTGTGTTTAAGAGGCCACTGGTAACATGCTTAAAACTGAATATATCACAGATTTGGAGATACCTGGAAACATCTCTTGTAACAATCTGAATGAAACCTGAGGCAAGAAAGTTTTAAAATGGTAAAGCCAGGTTATCTGGAATAGCAAAGTCGTATTTCCTGCTGCAGAGGGCTGCATCAATGTGCAACAGAATGCCTGGTGAAGCCCACCTTCAAACACATTGCTCCTCTGAGATTGAGGTAAGTAATTCTTGACGTACAGATGCTGTGATCAAGATAAGGTCTTTTGCATACAAACCTTCTCACTGACTGTGCTATACAGATACATAAAAACTTATAAAGTACTAGAAAAAGACTATTCGTTCCCCTGAGCCTAGTCCACCATTCGACAACATCATAGATGATTTATTTGTGTTTTGAATTCCATATTTCCATCTACTCTAATAATGTTTGATTACCCTGCCTAACAAGAATCTCTCCACCTCGCTCTAAAAAATATTCATGACCCTGCCTGCACCACCTTCTGACTCAAAGAGTTTGAAAGTCACACAACCTTTTGAAAGAAAAAATCCTTCTCATCACTGTCCTGAAGGAGTAGTGCCCTTAGTTCTAGACTTGATAACCAGAGGAAACATCCTTTCTTGTCCACCTTGTCAAGGTCATTCAGCATCAGAGTGGCACAATGGCACAGTGGTTTGTACTGCTGCCTCACAGCATCAGGAATCCAGGTTTGATTCCAGCTCTGAGCAACTATCTGTGTAGAGTTTGCACGTTCTTGTTGTGTCTGCGTGGGTTTCCTCTGGGTTCTTCTTATGTCATTTTCATAACATACTCTTCCATCCACTTTGGCGTCATCTACAAATTTAGCTGCAATGCCTCTGCTCCCTTCATCAAAGTCATCAATGTATATTTTAAAAACATTGAAATCCCAGCATGGATCCCTGAGATTCTGGCTGCCAATCAGACAAAGACCATTTATTCATACTCTCTGTTTTCTGCGAACCAGCCATTCTTCTATCCATGCCAATGCGTTACCCCCTGCACCATGAGCTTTTATTTTCCACACTAATTTTTGATAGGGTATGTTATCAAATGCCTTCTAGAAATCCAAGAAAGTATTCCTCCAGGGTCTCTCTATTCCATAGTATGTGTCACTTCTTCAAAGGATTTCAACAAATTGGTTAAATATGGCTTCCCTTTGACAAAACCACAGACAACTCTTCCCAATTACCTTGAGGTTTTCTAAGTGCACAGCTATAATCTTTTTAATGATCAATTCTAACACATTCCCCATAATAAATATCAAACCAACTAGCATACACTTGCCTGTTTTCTGCCTTTCTACTTCTTGAATACAGGAGCTATATTAGCCACTTTTGTGCCTGATAGAACCTTTCCAGAATTTAGGAAATTTTGAAAAATTCACACTTATACACCTATTACCTCATTAGCTATCTCTTTTAAGACCTGAGAATGAAGTTAAACTGGATCCAGAGACTTGGAAGCCCTCATTAGTCATCAGTGGCCATCATCAGTCACCATCATCAGTGCAAAAGATAAGACCGAAGCATTTGCAACTAAGTGGTTGACTAAAGGCTGAGTAGATGATCCATTTCAGCCTCCTCCAAAGGTCCCAGGCATCACAGATATTACTTGTCAACCAATTCTATTCTCTGGAAACACTGGTTAATGAAAAGGCTATGAGTGCTGACAACATTCCAGCAATAGTGCTGAAGTTTTGTTGTCCAGAACCTGTGTGCTCCTAGACAAGCCATTCCAGTACAGCTATAACACTGGCATCTAAATGGCAATGTGGGAAATTGTCTAGCTATGTCCTGTACACACAAAGCAAGACAAATCGAACCTGGCCAATTAATGCCCCTCAGTCTACTCTCGATCACCAGTAAAATGATAGCAGTTGTCATTAACAGTGCTGAAAGCAGCATTTACTTAACAGTACCTGCTCGTTGACATTCAGTTTGGGTTCCACCAAGGCCGCTCAGGTCCTGACCTCATCACAGCCTTAGTTCAATCATGGGCAAAAGAACTCAATTCCAGAGGTGAGATGAGAGTGATTGCCTTGACGTCAAAACTGCATTTGACCGCGTGTCAAGGAGCCCTAGCCAAGCTGGGGTCAATGCGAATTTAGGGAAAACTCTCCATTGGTTGAAATCATACCTGACATATAGGAAGATGATTGTGGATGTTGGAGGTCAGTCAACTTGGCTCCAGGACATCACTCCAGTAGCTCCTCAGGATAGTATCCGAGGGTTAATCATCTTCAACACTTTCACCAATGACTTTTCCTCTATCATACGATCAGCAGCAGGGATTTTGGTCAATATTGCACATTATTCAACCCAATTTGCATTTACAATGAGATACTGAAACAGTTCACGTCCAAATGCAACAAAGCTTAAACAACATCCAGTTTTGGCCTAACAAGAGGCAAATAACATCTGTGCCGCACAAATGTCAAGCAAGGCCATCTCTAAAAAGAGAAAAACCAGCAGGTCACCCCTTGACATTCAATAACATTACCATTGCTGAATTCCCCAATGTCCATATCCTGAGGGTTACCACTAACCAGACACTGAACTAGACTAGCCATACAAAAACTGCAGCTACAAGAGCATTCAGAAGCTAGAAAACCTGACGCAAGTAACTCAACCTCGACTCCCCAAAGCTTTATGGTTAGCAATCTAGGGAGTTGTTTTGTTTTGTTATTGAGGAAACCAATTTGAATCAGCCAATGAATTTAAACCAGGCACCGAGAGACTAAAAACCAATTCAATTCAAATCTGATGGTTTTGACAACATAGAACCAATATTTTTGGAAGAAATTGATAGGCCATCAAGGGTATAAAAGAAGAGGGTATCCTGTATCCTGGCTGTAATTTTGAGAGACTAAGTTTTAATTTTTTTATTATTATTTTGGTTTAGGTAAGTGGGACTCATATTTATTGGAACAGCAAACCATTAGAATTTTGTTTTATTCAGGAATAGTTAGTAGTTAAGGGGAATTGTTCAGTTTGTTAATTTGTTCACTGTCAGAGTTAGATAAATAAATTGTTCCGTGTTAATTATAGAGTGGGTGAAAAAAGTTCATTTCATTTAAACACTCCTTTATAAAAGCTTGAGGGTGACAGGCAGGTTATGCCGCTTTTCACACTTCTTTTAACAGACCATTTGGTGAGTCAAGACTGTCTGGGTGTTTCAGTTTTAGTTATCAGAGGGAAGTCGACCTCCACTTTATAACACTGTCTACCATCTATAAGGCATAAGTCAGGAATGTGATAGAATTCTCCCAAATGAATGAATGAACTCTGCCTGGATGAGTGCACTCCAACAACACTCAAAAAACTCGATGCCATCTAGGTCAAAACAGTCTACTTGACTGGCACCACATTCACTCCATCCATCACCTCAGTAGCACCAGTGTGAACCATCTATGAGATACACTGCAGAAATTGACCAAGACTCTTTAGACAGCATATTCAAAATTCGAAACCATGATCTTCTAGTTAGAAGGACAAGGCAGCAAATATGTAGAAACATCACCACCTTCAAGCCATCCTAACTTGGAAATATTGCCATTCTTTCAGTGTCACTAGATCAAAATTTTAGAACTCTGTCCCTAACAGCACTGTGGGTTTACCTAATAAATATACTGCAAGAATCCACCCCACCACCACTGTCTCAGGAACAACTGGTGATAAGCAATAAATGCTGGCTGAGCCAGCGTTGCTCAATCCCATGAATAAAAAGAAACTCTCATCTTCTGGAGAACCAGCACTCACATTACTTATTATTTTCCTTTCTAAATACCTGTAGAAACTCTTCCTTGTTGTTTTTCTATGCCAAGCTAGCTTCCTCTCATACTGTAATATCTTCCTGCTGATTAATCTTTTAGTCATTCTCTGCCTTTTTCTACATTTTGACCAATTGTCTGACCTGTGACTCACTTTCACTTTTTCCTCAAAGTTTGATACTTTCCCCAATTTGTTTAATTGACCACAGATGGTGACTCTTCCCTTTCAAATTTTTCTACCTTGTTCTGCTGTTGCTACAGCTACTCTTTCTTCAACTCCTGAATAAAGAAGCAATAATACCATACCCATTAACTGAAAACGCTTCATCAGGCAGTAAAACAAACAAGTTAAAATGTGAAATGCAATGATCTGAAAAATGCATAGGTCCTATTAATCCAAACAATTTCAATTAAGATCCTCTCTCAATTCTGTTCTAGCTAGTTTCTAAGGCCAATCCTGCAAAGGGATTACCGGGTAGATTGGATGTTACTCAGAAATTGCATTTTGCCAAGTTAAAGTAGCATCAAGGTTTCAATTCCATCATGGGTCTCTGATTTTGATATATTCATTGCTCTATAAAAACAGAAATCCAGAACTGGGAGATGCTTAATTGATACTAGAAGAGGCAGACAAATTGAAGATAACTGTTGAGGATATACTCCTGTCATGCAATGCTGGAATAACTAGAAACTGGTGCTAGTATAGCCCTGCATACTCAATTGGAGATGTGTAGATTGTAGAAAGGGAGGACAGACAGTGCAACAAACTCTCAGATAATACATCAGTAGAAGGATGATATGTTTAATTGGCTTTCAATGGGCCTGTCTATTTCTATGAAAATGTTGGCATATTATTTCATTAACTATAACACTTCTCAATTTATTAAGGGGATTGGAATGTAAAGATAAGAATTTACCATCTAACAAATTTAATATAAGATGGACTAAAAGAGCAATGCACTCTTAAATAGTTTTATATCATAAATAATTTTTATCAGCCTTGAATGAAAATAAAATCATTGCATTTCTTTTGTTGGAACAGTTTAACAGTTAATCAGCTAAAATCTCATTCTTAAACTGAATTTCGTAAAAGACAATACTGTAAAATTTTGCAAGTATATAATGGGCTCAGGAATTTTTCACCTTACGGTTCATACAGAATTAGATTTAAGTACTTAAAAATGAAGACCATATTCTGACTGATCTGTCATCTTAAATGACTTGTACAAGAGAGGCTACAGTCTCCAATACTACTCACTGCTGCTGTCTACTTTTAACAGCCTATTACACTAAAGAATACAAAGAAAAAGGTGCTAATACATTTCAAGCCTCAGTCTATTAGAAATTTCCATGTGTCATGGAAACTCAGCAAAATAATATATCCAATATTAATACCTGAGCACTGTCCGTTTTGGGCAACTTTACATTTGATCATATTATTGTCTTTTTGAATACAAGTTAGAAATACATACAAAATGCCTTCAAGGTCTTACCCGAGGCAATTTTTCCTGTCTTTTTCAGTTTTACTTGACTTCTGGAAATAATACATGCACACTTTTTAAAAATTACTATGGTTCTTCCTTATTGGAAATGATGAAATAAAACAATTCCTTTGACATTCCTGGATTGCAGTGCACAAATTATTTCAATTACATATTCCTCCTAAACACAAATGAATATGAGCATTTTCTGTGCTCTACATTATTGTATTTAACATGATGTTTGTCATTGTGTAATAATGCAGTGACAGCTTTCATTACCTGACCATATGGCACTTGTTACAATGGCACACAACTGTATTATCTCCTCTAAATTATTCCCCACAAGTTAATGCACAATTTAGAAAATACAATCAACAGTTTCCAGCTCCTCTACACAGCTATCAGCAGCATATTTTGTCTATTTTGGAATTCATACTGTTAATTCAGGAAGAGAAAAAGTGTAAATTAAATAAAACTTTTCTCAGACAATGAAAACATGCTCTGCACAAAGAAACCCTTTGGATGACCCTGGTACACACATAGCTAGCCACAAGGGATGCATAACACATATGAAATTGAACTTAAGACTATTCTGCATATGTAACATGTACACCCAGTCTCAAAATTATTTAGGTAGATTGCTGGCAGAAACCCCCCACATTACCGTCTATGTGTGGATTTTAACTTATCAATTCGAGACTGTAAAGACACTGTGAAATTAGAAGCAATCTGTAACACAAGTTCCTAGCTCCATGTTACAAGAGGATCTCAAAATGCATGAAACTAAATGAAAATGTATGTGTAAAATACTAAATGTGAATTGAATGCAATCAAGGTGGGGCATACTTTCAACTTGCTGCTCTGATGACAACCAACTCAGCTGATCATACAGAAATCTCCAAATTTTCAATTCCATTGAACTCATGCATGTCTCAAAAACAAAATGCTTTATACAAATAATTTGTGAAATCTGAATTATTCAAATTGTTTTTTGAAAGTGATTCTATTTGATAAATCTACCATTTTATATTTCTTATTTCAATATAACTGAATGTTTTTTACAGGTCAGATTTCCGTAATTTACTCCAAACTAATAAGCACACACTATAAAACAACTCCATTCAACATGTTCAATTAACTACATTTAAGTCACATCTCTCACTAATACTAACAAACATAGGCTAAGCTTTCAAATGAGAACCAGCAATTTCTGTGCAGTTCCAGATTTCCAATGGTAAGCTCAGCAAGAAATCAGTGAAACCGCCACAAAAGCAACATAAACTGCTGAAAATGGCCATTGTCACTTCGTTGTGGGTAGCACTAGTTCACTCATTTGAAATTGGAACGCCACTTCAGCCTACACATTTAGTTATGTGCAAATTGTTTTTATAGTTCCTACTATGGAATCAGTGAAAAATAATTCTTTCAGCTTCTCAAATATGAGGCTCACTTCCCAAATCACCAAAATATGCTAAATCTCTTTAGACCTACAATGACTTTCTGGTCTAATAGAAACTTAATTTTAAAATTCTCACCCATTTTTTCAAGCGCTTCCAACATTTCACTTGGCCTTATCCCTCTTAGTACCTTAGCCATAAAACTCTCCAGGATCCTAAATTCTGGTCTCTTGAACATGCCAAGTTTAAATCACTCGACCATCAGCAGGCCAAGTCTTTAAATGTCTCTGCCTCAAGCTCTGGAAATTCCCCTGTAAACTCCTCCAGATTTCTTCTTTCAGATGCTCCTCAAAATGTACTCTTTCAGCAACATTTTATTAACTTCCATAACATCTCATTATGTGACTGTTTGAACATGTTCCTGTGAAGCACCTTGTGAAGATTTACTGTCTTAAAGGTGCTTTATAAATACAAGTATTGCTTGCAGTAAGTCACTGTAGAAATACCTAGGAAGCTCTGCAGACAAATTGCAAATATAACTTAATACTGACACTGCAAACAATTACATATAGGGTTAAATAAAAGTGACATATATACAGTGGAAAACCCAATAGGCAGAGAGATTGGATCTTCAAAATCAATATGCTATGGAGAAACAATTAAAATAGAAGAGAATATTGGAGTATAGAAATAGAACAAAGGTTATAAGGAGGCATTTACAAAGTAAAGCTTGCTATTTCAAAATTCTACCAGGTTTGCTGAGTTCAGCAAATTCTCAATATCTACTTCCACTAAACAAGGCTCTGGTCTGAGAAAACACCTTTGGGGGCGCCACATACAAACTGGACAGTGCACATCAAAACGGGCATACTTGCACCAGATAAGGTCCAAATGAGGGCAACACAATTGGCCCCAAGTGTAAAATGGATGAACTATGAGATACAGTAATATTGTATTCTATGATCTTAACAGCAGGAGACCTCAGTGTTAGATTTTCAAAGTACTGTACGGTACAGAATGCAGAAAATTATTTAAAAGAAACCCAGACAGGTGAAGACGAGCACAAATAAAGTTAGACTCAAATTTAAAATGAAGTTTTGAAGAACTACTGTTTACTTGAAGATTTTAGAATAATCGATCATTAATATACTGGAGTGAAAGACAACATCAAACAGAATATATCAGGGTTGTTAGCTGCAGTTCAGTCGGTAGCATTTCTTTCTTTGAGTCAGAAGGTCATGGGGCAAACATAAAACCTAGGCTGAAACAGCAGTGCAGTCCAAAGAAAGCTTCACATTGTCAAAGGGCAACACCGAGGGACTGCTGCACTGTTCACAGGGTCTGCAATGACACAGCACTGCACTGTCAGAGATGCAGTAGTGAGGGAGCACAGTACTGTCAGAGAAGCAGTACAGAGAGCTGCAATGTCAAAACAGCAGGCCTAGGGTGCATGGCCGTGTTGAACGGGGATTACTGATGGAGTGCTGTCCAGCTGGAGGGATGGAACAGGGGTGTGCTGTGTTGTCAGCGGTCAATGTGAGGGAGTGCTTCATTCGGAGATCAGTACTGAAGAAGTGTTGCAATATCAGAGGTGCTGAGGGAGTACTGCATTGTTGGACAGTAGTTACTTTTTAAAAAATTCATTCACAGGATGAAGACATTGCTGGTTAGGCCACCATTTATTACCCATTCTAGAGGGCAGTTAAGAGTCAACAACTTTGCTGTGGGTCTGGAGTCACATGTGAGCCAGACCAAGTAAGGATGGCAGTTTCCTTCCATAAAGGTCATTAGTGATCCAGATTGGTTTTTCTGACAATCATTTCATGGTCATCATTTGACTCCTACCTCCAGATATTTATTGAATTCAAATTTCACCATCTGCTGTGGCAGGATTCGAGCCTGAGTGCCGAGACATTACCTGGTTCTCTGGATTAACAGTCCAGCAAAAATACCACTAGGCTATATTCTTCAGTCAACATAACTAAAGCAGATTATTTGGTCATTATCATTTTGCTATTTTTTTGGGAGCTTATTGTATGCAAATTGGTTGCCATGCTTCTTCGTGACTACTAACAGTGACTACATTTCAAAAGTATTTAATTGGCTACAAAGTGGTTTGGGTGGCCTCGAGATCATGAAAGCAGCTATAGATATCCAAGACTTTATTTTTATGATGGGCATTCAAGAGTAAAGGCTTTGGTGAGTTAACTGATCTCTTGTGGATCATAGGACCTCATTTTCAAATGCTGTGCACATAATAGGACAATCCTAATCCTATCAGAGAACCTTGTTGTATGATGGGGCCACAGAAAAGCACACAGATGTTCACCTCGCCTTTCAAATGAGGCTTGTTCATCTTCCTTGCATTTCCTCCCCTTTATGGTGAGTTCTGCTTAATCTTCTAAATGTCTGCAAATCGGAAGAGGGAATGATTTTCGCATCTCATATATGCGATACATTTAGTAAAACTACAGAGAATTCTAATTTGCATGTTACTTTGGTTTGCCTTAGCCACCTCAACATTTAGTAGTCAGTCTTTAGCCTGGCCTTTATGATCCAATAGGTACATTTTAGAGAAATTGGTGTGGTTCCATGATCAGGTTATAACCTAGGTATTATTTTCATTACAATTAATGTGATTCCTTTTTAGGTACATTCAGCCTTTGATACTTAACAAGGTAAAGAGCTGAACAGGTTTTTAAAAATCTGATAAATGCTGCATATATTGCAGCGAAATAATCATTCTAAAAATTTTGAACATTTTTATTCAGTATAACCTTATTCATATTCAAGAAAAGAATTGCACCAATAATAAAGCCCCAAAAGCATTTCCCTGCTGAAGGATGATATAGAGATTCAAAGCTTATTCGAAAAAAATTTCTGATCCTAAATTATTTGAAATTAAAACAAACACTTGCAGAGTCACCTGTTCTCTGACAAAATATTATCTTTAATTACTGCTCCAGAAGGACTATCTGACCTTGTTTTTCTTAAAGAAGCAAAACTCACCTGCATTTATTTTGAAATCCAAATCTCATAAAGAACTTTCATATTATCCCTTCCATCACATAGATTTATGATTATATCAGTGAAACTAGAATTTTATTTTTGATTTTGCATGGAATTCAAATTCTTCAATTACCAAAATGGGTTTTAAAGAATGCATTTATTGGATAATTTAAGTTAGGTCTCTGGATTACTAGATCAGTAATCTAACCACTATACCCACACACTCGATGGATTGATAGAATTTAACTGAAGTCAGCAGAGTGGAGAAATAGAAGAAAATGTGAAAGAAATTGAGAAATCAATCCAGAAGGATATTAAGCAGGATTCTGAAGTTCAACACCTTCTGGTTCAGTTTGGGATGAAGAGACTGATTGAGCTGGATTCATAGCTAGCTAGCTAGCTAGCTGGCTATCTGGAGCAAATAAGTACAGATCAACATTATTTCATTGAATGAAAAATTGGTTTTAGGGGTGAATAGCGTTTATATCATCTTTGTATCATCACGAACCTAAAGGAAATTTCGATGTATCCAGGACTTGCCATACTATTATACCACCCATCTGTCACCAGTGGTAACGGTAGAGACAACAAGTTAGAATTAGTCAGCACCTGAAAAAGTTAAGCAAGAACTGAGAGACGACCAAGTATGAAGTCTTTATACAAGGAAGAAAGCAGAAGTAAAAAAAAATTTCTAAAGTGCAGTGTTTGCATTCAGATTAGAACCGGAAGACCAGAGATAAGTACAAAGTCCTCAGAACGTACTTCTAATTTGAATTGCACAGCTGTGTAATGAGGCAATGTTCAGAGTTATCTAAAACTGGCAACTTCTGAAAAGGTCATGAGAAAAACATGATTTCTCTCTAATTTAACTATATATTAAACACCACCAAGGAATGCCAGAGATTTTTCTGAAAAAAAAACTAGACTCCTGTATGTTTTATCTGCTCAAGCCATTAGGAGAAAAAAAAATACAAAATAATGCTTTTCCTGTTTAAGGCAGAATTTACAGATACAGAAAAGAAAGGGTTAAGAGATTATGTGAGCATTGTAATTGTCAAGCTAATCGTGGGTACAACCAAAGAAATGGGTGGGGGTTGGGGGGGTGGCGGTGGGTACATGATCCTTATCCTGATCAGGTGGTCAGTGCTCACTGACATCTCATCATCTCCCTTCTGGCTTCAATGAAAGTCATTCTCAACAGTCAAGAAGCCAACAAAGGTCAAACATCAATGGTTTCCGGCTTCTGAAAATGCTCATTGCAGAAAATAAAGTGCTTTAATCAACTGATACCAATAATTCAATGAATTATACCATTGTTCAGACATAAATTCATACTGGAATTGCCTTTTAAGAGGTAGGGATTAATTAACCTCAGGCCAACATCTAAATTTGACATAATCCAGACATAGCCAAGGCTGAGTAAAGCCAGATGATTTGGGAGATAATAGATGAGTTTAAAATAGCCATCTATTTCTTGGTCCACAAAGGCTGATAATGGTATTCAATTAGTTCTGTGGTATATTAGCCAAAATTAATTTTGTTGCAAAGGATGAAGTCTCTCTGAGAATTTAGTTGAGGTTCTTTTTAGAGAAAGTCTTTGTTTTCTGGTTATTGATCATTTCCAAAGCAATAATCTGTAATTACTTTCAATATCACAAAGTTTATGGGCATTAAAGGCAAAGCCAGCATTTCTTAAACATTCCCAATTGCCCTTAAGACGTGGTGAGCTGCCTTCTTGACAACTTGGTGGATTAATCGCATGTCAGGTGAACGCCAACCACATTGGTGTGGGTCTAGAATCACACAGTTCAGAAAGGGTAAAAGATGGCATATTTACTTCTCTTAAAAGCAGTGGTGAACCAGATGGTATTTTTTCTGTGCAGTGGGATTATTCTCAATAGGGTGATAAAGTTTGAAGTAAGGAATCAGGATGATCAAAGATACAAGGAGCTGAAAAAACTAATATTGAAGCTGACTTGACCACTTTTAGGAGCAGCAGTGTGCCTTAAACTGATATCAGTGCTCCAAACTCAAAAATCTTGATTTTATTTTGTGAGACACACAGGACAGCATTCAATCAGGAGTTGTGACAGATGCACCTTTTAATTTCCCTGAAGTGTCTCGTTTGTCAGAATCTGGAAACTGATTGGATGAGTTTGCTGGGAGTGCTTCAACTTACAAAGAAAACAATTCTAATCCACAGAATTTGACAGACGTACTTCAAGGGAAAAGCAATGATTTATTCCAAAATGTAAGCTGAATGCTGATAACTCCAGAATACGGACATACAAATTAGGAGCAGCAGTAAACCATACTACTCCTCGGGCCTGCTCTGCCATTCACTAAGGTCATGGCAGATATGATTGTAACTTCAAGTCCACATTTCACCTTTTCCTGATAACGTTTTAACTTCTTGCTTAATAGGAATCCTTCTATATCCGCCTTAAAAATATTCAAGGACTCTGATTCCACGACTTTTTCAGAAAAATGAATTCCAAAGACTCATGACTCTCTTAAAAAATGTAATCTCTGTTTTAAATGGATAACCACTGTATTTTAAAGAATGATCCCTAGTTCTAAATTATCCTAGTAGAGGAAAGATCCTGTGAACATGCACCCTGTCAAGACCTCTCAGGATTTTGTATACTTCGAGTTGCCACTTACATCTAAATTCCAACAGTTAACAAGTCTAGCCTACCTAACCTTTCACATAAGGCAACCCACACATTCCAAGTATTAGTCTGCTTAACTTTCTCTGAACTGTTTCCAACACATTATGATATAAACTGTGTGAATTATATGTATTTTTATACTTAATTTAGGTTTGAGTTAGTGAAATATAGGTTTTCTAAGTGCCTAAAGTTAATAATTAACGTGCATATAATTCTGTAGCGGTGCTGATTTATTTTAAAACAGTTTGTGAGAGCTACTTTGGCAACACTGTTGGGTTTTTGTTTACCCGGGATATTTACGGCATATCAAGGTCAATCTTTTTGCTTAAGGTCTGTTAAAAATTCCTACGCTTAGGGGCTTGTTTTAAGCTTATGGGAAACACCCATAGCTTAGAGGAGAGACTTTTTTATTAGTTTTACTTTTATTTTGGGCAGTTCTGTGAAGTCCTTGTATAAAGGTGATTGTACAGAACAGTGATCCTAAGAAGTAGAGAATATGGTAAAACTAGATTACCTTAGATTACAGAGTCATTGGTAGTCCCAATAAGAAATTTTGGAATAGAAACCTTAATAGGTTACATTTAAGATCAGGTGTATGATAGCTCCAGGAGGAAGTTACATAATTTCCATTCTAGAAGTTAAAGTTACAATGACCTTAAGCCTACAAAGGTGTTAGGAAAAGAATTTTGTTCTGAGAGTATTGTACCAGAGCTGCTTCTGGGTAAGTTACAAGCATTTTTATTTTGGTTTGGAACTTGTAAAGTAGTGTTTGGGGATTAATGGGAGAATACTTTTACATGTGTTATAATATATTTGAATTTGTATTATAAATAAACAATATGGTTTATTCTATTACATCTTCATTTCTTTGATGAACAAACTGTTGTTTTATTGTTAAAATGAAATCTGCAATACTGCATGTTTATTTTTCAGCAAGAGAACACCTTGTTAAAACAAAAAAAAACAAATTTTAATTTATCAAGCCAGATTTCAGTCTAGGAAGCTAATTGTCCAATAGTAACATCAGGTGGGATTTTTAACAGCATATACATCTTTCTTTTGATAAAGTGACCAACATTGCACACTACACAGTATATCAGATGTAGTCTCACTAGTGCCCTGTACAACTGAAGCATAACTTCCCTAGTTTTGTATTCAATTCCCTTGTGATAAATAATAACATTCTATTAGCATTCCAAAGCATTTGCTTTACCTGTATACAGTCCTTTTGTGATTTAAACACAAGGGCACCTACATGTCTATGCATCTTACAGATTTGCAAATTCCCATCATTAAGAAACATGCTTCTTTGTTATTCTTCCCGCCAAATGGACAATTTCACATTTTCCCACATTTTACTCCATTTGCCAAATCTTGCCCACCCAGCCTCTTTGTAACCTTCTTGTATCCTCCTCGCAATTTACTTTCCTAATTATTTTGTGTCATCAACAAATTTGGCAGGAATAGAAATTGGCCATTCAACCCCTTGAGCACATTCCGTATTCAATGAGATCATGGCTGATCTGTGGCCTAATTGCATATATCTGTCTTTTCCCCCTTAATACCTTTGCTTAACAAAAGTTTATCTATCACAGATTTAAAATTAATATCTGATCTATCATCCATTGCCATTTGTGGAAGAGAGTTCCAAACACCTACCACCTTTCATGTGTAGAAGTGCTTCCTAACATCTTTGGCCTAATTCGCAGACTATGCGCCCTAGTTCTAGAATGCCTAATCAGTGGAAATAGTTTATCTAAGTAATCTACTCGGGTCATTTTGTGTAAGACGTCAACAGTTGAGATCCTAGCACTGATCTATGTGGCACATCACTTGATAATTCTGCCAACCTGAAAAAGAGCTATCTTCTGCTTCCTGTTAGCCAGCTAATCTTCTGACCATGACAATATGCTACCCCCTCTTATTTTTACAATAACCTTTGATATGGCACCTTAGCAAATGCCTTTGGAAATCTAAGTGCAGTACATCTACAAATTCTATTGACAAGGTTGACGACACCATCTTCCTCCAAAGTCCAGGCAGCAGTGACTTGGCTCCATTCTCATCCAACTGATCATAACCAGAGAACCTCCTGCGATGGCGGTTTTCCAGCTCCTGCTCTGAAACTCTGGTGTCCTCCAAAGATCTATCTTTGAAATGCTCCTATTTCTCATCTACATGTTGCCCCTTGGTGACGTAATCTGAAAATACAGGGTGGAATTTGGCTTTTTTTTTTAGGTGTGGAGGTGGGTCCAGAAGTGGAAGCAGTTCACTTGAAGAAGGTTGCATTTTCTCACACGATTATTTTCTTTCTCAGTTCATTACATATGCACACAAGTAAAATGCCGAATCCTATGAGAAGTTTTTCCCTTATCCCCTGCTGTGGGCTTCCAAGTTTCAAATTCCAGCTGCTATATTTAAAAGACAAATAAGAAAGCATTTTGATTTCTACAATTCAGGAGCCTTGCTCAACCTCTGTTCATCATTCTACCCACCTCTTAAGATGTCAAGCTATACAAGAAGTGGTAACACATTTCAGCTATCTCTCCTTAAAGAAGTTCCTGAAGACTGTTCAGGGAAAAAACAAAGTTCCTCTTCCTGAAGTTGGCAACTGGAGGCCATCCCCACTAATGAAGGCAGCCTGGACATACGTGTCTGCAAAGGGCAGTGCTGACGAACAACTCAAAAGAACCTGGCTCCAGTGCTGACAAAAGGATGAAAGGTTTGCTGCTCTTTGCCAGGAGCACTATCTACTCAATGCTTCATGCTTCCACAAGTGTGAAATAGCATTGCATGGATGTCACTACAGAAGACTGTCAGGCACAAGATTGGATGCCAGGCATTTCCATCAGTTATCTCATGTGCAATCAATATCTATCACTTCATTGCAGTGATCAATGTAGCACTAGGTGTATCATAGCAGTAGTGCCCTCACACACATCTAACAGGGTTCACACTTAAAATATAAGAGGAGCTAACAAACTCAGTAACTCGGGCATCATCAGCTCAATGACTTCTCCTCATGACCAGGAGTATGTGCTCCTCAGGTAGCTTTTCACTAAAGGCTTGCAAGGGCAAAACCATAAAGAATAGCTTTGGGATGAACAACTCACAGGTACCTCAGGCACAGACATCATTGTATAATGTTTTAATATTTTTCATCAAGTGTAGATCTTTGGCGCCTCTGAACCACATTGCATTCAGAACCCTTTAACTCCTAACTTCCCTCATACCACTTTCTTCTTACTCATGCACATGGTCATTCACATATCTGCAGAATGACATCACTATCTTTATCTATCAGTGCAGGTATTGTGCTCATGTACCCATGAATGATTGTCTTCTGTGGGAAAAGAACATGCACAAAAAGCACAAGCATGCCCTGGGATGGAGTGAGGGTATTGTATCTGACATAAAATTTCTGACCCCTGAGAGACAAGGCAGGACAACAAGGGGAATGTACTTGTGCTGGATGGGAGATTGGATATCTACAGCCATTGAATAAGAAAACTTCCAATTTAGTCCTTGCTGATACACATCAAGTACCAGTGTCCCAAATAAACATTGGGTTAGGGTGATGACTATCAATACTAACAAATCTTTTGTTTTTCTATGCAGTCTCTGAGCCCCCTTCCAGATCAGGATATAGGAGGAGCCCAAGCCTCCAGGCCTATCTCTATGGGTTCAACTAAGTACACCACAGAGGAGGAATTGTCAAGGCCTTAGTCCGTTTCCTTCACCAGCACACAGTCCTTCACATTGGGTTACATTGTTTAGCGCAGCATTGACATGAACCCACAGCTACAGGGGAAAAAAATGGCTGAGGTCTCTTATGTGAGAGAACTGTTGCAGAACAGGACTCTGCCCCCGGCACAAATGGTAAGTCACTACATGGGGCCACTAATAAGCTGACAGAGGTGCACAGGCAAGCAGGGGAATGTCTGGTAGAGGTGCCAGAGATCGTGTGCAAAGTGCAGATAAAGGCAGAGGAATCTGCTCAAGTTCTGGCTGAGGTTATGGCTCCTGAATGCTAGTGTGTACCTGCCTTCATGGAAAGGATGGTGGACACTGTTGAGAGGCAGGTCCTGCAGAACAATCTGTACAGGGACCTGCACTCTCTTGTTCGAGTCATAGATACAGTCATTTATGCTAGATAGGTGAGACAATTAGAATTAGAATTGGATTTGTTGTCGTATGTACTCAAGTACAGAAGTACAGGAGTACATTGAAAAGTGTACAAAGTTGTCACTCACCAGTACCGTGTCAGGCATAAAACCTGAATTTAAAAAAAACTATCTAGATACAAAAAACAAAACAACCATCTAAGATACAAAAAAACAGAATGAAAGAAAAAGCAGAAATACAAAAACAAACAGATCCAAGAAGGGGGAAGCGTCCAGATCAAAAAGTCTTATCTCTGTGAGGCAACCTTATCTCTGTAAATTACATGGGCCTTCCTTCCCAAAGTCTTGAGTCTCAATGCCCCCACGGGTCTTCGGAAGTTGCTCCTGCTGCCGCTGCAGGCCCTCAGAAGTCACTCCCGCTGCCAGAGCCAAAGGACTTTGCTTTTGCTCCTGGGATGAGGAAAGTGCCTTTAGCTCCACTCTGAGCACAATCCCCGGCACCTCTACCAGACATTCCCATGCTTGTCTATTCACCTCTGTCAGCTAATTCTGACTATTTATGCGTTCCTTGTAGACTACCTTGAGGGGCCATGATCATTATTCATGCTCTAATGCGCATCATATGGAGCAGTGCAAAGAGCACTGAGGCTGTCAATCTCTGCTGCCCTCTGGGAGGTACAAAACCTCTGCAGAGTGGAAACCTAAGATATATGTTTGGATTCCAGGAGTCAATCAGCACAGTTTAGCCCCTCTACATCCCTGTACGAATGTCTTTACAAATTGAGGTTTGAGTCAGTTAAGTGCAGCCCCAGTCAGATAATCAGAACTCTGTTCTGATGTACTGGCCAGGAAACTGAAGAAGAGGTTATTTGTGTAAAGGTAACAAATTAACTTACAATTCATGGCAAAGTATCTTAACATTTTAAAGCTATAAAGGAAACATGCCTTTCAGGGCAGAAAGCATCAGTGCCTAACTGGCTCACAGTCCTGAGTGTCCATATATGTCAATGCAAAGTCATTCACCCTCAAATCTAGCCACTGTTTGATTCTCTCATGCCTGCCTGTCTTGACTGAGTAATGCCCTGGCTTCTTCAGATTCATCATCACCATCAGCACTGATTCACTCAGCATCTGCATCAAGCTCTCCTTCTTCCTGTTCTGAGGAAGGGTAACCAGACCCAAAACGTTAACTTCATTTTTTTCTTCACAGATGCTGCCAGACTTGCTCCAGCAACTTTGTTCTTGTTCCTGATTTACAGCATTCGTAGTTCTTTCGGTTTTTATCTCCTAGTTCCTTGACTGAAGAGACAAGTGCCACACCTGACTCTCATTCTTCTAAGTTCTCACCCTGTCATTGAGTTAGGCTGAGGCCAGCAATCACTATTCTAGAGACAAAAAACCAAATCCCAGGATCACTGGACCTGAAACGTTAACTCTGCTTTCTCTCCACAGATGCTGCCCGAACTTCTGAATTTTTCCAACAATTTCTGTTTTTGTTTCTATTATTCTGGAGACCATGTATGATGAGTGCTGGAAGGGTCCTGCTGGGCAGTCCAGACAATTGAAGTGCATCTTTGGAAGGCCAAATATTTCTTCAATGGTGGCTCCAGTTGATACAGAGCTGTAGCAAGTTCAGCATCAATCTGGGAATGGCACACTGGAGTCAATGGCCATGCCTTCTGGGGCTACTCCTTGTCACTCACAAGACAGCTGTGGAGATCATGCAGATGAGTTTACATTTCAGGGACCTGGGAGTTGTTCAGAATATAAGCATTGAAAGCATTGAGGCAGTTCCCTAGTTGGTGGGAGCACACCTGCAAGAATTGTTGTCTGTGGTCACAAACAGACTGGACTGTGATAGAGTGAATTCACTTCCTGTTCAGGAATTTGGCTGGATGATGCCATGGACCTCTGCACATGTGCAGTCAATGGCCCTTTGTATATGCGGGAACCCAGCAATAGTTATCCAAAACCCAGGCACCTTGGCTCTTTGAGTCAGTGAACTGGAGAAAATGTGTTGCTTTCTTGTAAAGAGTATCAGTAATCTCATAAACATAATTCTCAACTGCCAATTTAAAGGCGCCACACATGTTCACAGTTGAGGTTTGTAAATACTTAGTGACCAGGAAGTTCAATGCCACTGTGATCTTCAGATGATAGGCACAGCAACGTGCCTCAAGTCAGCTGGCTGCAGATCTATCTTCAGGAGTTGTCAGATATAGATAATGGCATCCATAGTCATGCTTTTCCTTCACTCATTGGTTAGCTCAATCTGACTTTTGGTGGCTTTCATTATCCCGGCAATACAGATCTACACCCTTGGAATCTACAGCCTACATAACTTGCCTTTCTTGACTTTCAGACACATGGGCCTGTAAATGTATCACAGCAAGTGGAATAACACACTCCCACCATCACATCTGAGATAATAAGAACTGCCAATGCTGGAGTCAGGGATAACATAGCATGGAGCTGGAGGAACACAGCAAGTCAGGCAATGTCAGAGGAGTAGGAAAGTTGATATTTCGGGTCGGGACCCTTCTTCAGAAATGGGGAAGGGGGAGGGAGCTCCAAAATAAAGAGGGAGACAATGACGCCACATGGAAACTGGAGGAGCAGCAGCTAGTATCCCGCCTTGGGAGCCTACAGCCCAATGGTTTAAATGTGGACTTTACCAGTTTCAAAACCTCCCCACCCCCAGCCTCATCCCGTGACCAACCCTCCCTCTCATCCCTGCCTCCTTGACCTGACAAAACCTGTTCATCTTCTCTCCCACCTATCCGCTCCTCCCACCTCACTGACCAATCCCCACCACTGCCTACTTGCACTTACCTATCACCAGCCCCCCTACCTTTCCCAGCCCCACCCCTTGTCTCTCTATTTATTTCGGAGCTCCTTACCCCCTCCCCCATTTCTGAAAAAGGGTTCCAACCCGAAATGTCAACTGATGCTGCCTGGCCTGCTGTGTTCATCCAGCTTCACACTATGTTATTCCCCACTGCCACATCTGCTGCTGAATTTTCAGTGCCCGTCTCAGAGTTAAGAATTAAATTTTTTTTTAGTTCATTCACAGGATTGTTAGCATGCTGGCTAAGCCGAAATTTCTTGCCCATCCCTAATTGCCCAGAAGGCAGTTACATAGTTAAGCAGTGGCTCTGGAGTTACATGTAGTTCAGATCAGGATTAGGACAGCAATGAACCAGATGGCTTTTTCCGACAATCAACAACGGATTCATGGTCATCATTAGACTCTTAATTCCAGATTTTTATTGAATTCACATTCTGCCATCTGCAATGGTGCGATTCAAACCCAGGACCCCAGAATATTACGTGGGTCTCTGGATTAACAGTAGAGTGATAATATCATTAGGCCATTGCCTTCCCCAAATCTCATAACATGATTGTGATGTTGGTGCTGGGAGATGATAGAGCTTATTCGCCTTTATTCTTCAGGGAGTGCTTCTGTTCAGTGCTAAGGTTTTAACTGAATGCTCATGCAATAATATTTTTAAGTTTCTATTTCAATTGCTTCAGCTGGGTGTGTTTGTACTGTGCAGGAACAGATGTCGGGCCCACCCATTTGTACTGTGCATTCTCTGCAAGGTTTTCATTTGAAACCTGATTGAGGAGCAAGATGGTCAACGTTAATGTGCATTTGATTCATTCACTCTCAACCCTCCCTCTCTACGCTACACTTTCCCCACTACCATCACTGTAGATGGCCTTTTCTCCAGTGTGGCGTTTTCTCTGTCCTCCTTCAGTGTCCTCCTGTGACTATCGGCCCTTTTACTATCTCCTCCTGATCCCACTCCCATCCAGATCTCCATTTCCAGTCTAGGCCTTAGATTGCACCTTATTCAATTCGACTGCTCATTCTCTCCCCCAGTAAATTATATTACCCCAATATATTTCCCACGCTCAGTACGCAGCTCCCACACTTTCTTGTCACCCTTATCCTTATCACAGTGATTTTCCCCTCTTCAACTCACTTTCCTCCCTTCATTTCCCATGATTCTCCCAGTGTTCTTGACAATCATGCCCTTTAAGTCCCTTATATCTAACCACCTTTATCAGAATCTTTCAAGTTGACCTCCCTTTTGAGTACAGCCCTGTTTTGGGTTAAACTCCACTTCCTGCCCAGACTGGTTTATTAACCCAATCAGATTTCACCCTTTAACACTAAGCAAGCAAAACTACAGATGACCGAGACTTCACATGAGCTGGTCACATTTCACTCCTTAAAACTGGAAGTGTTTGAGTGGCTTGTTTATGGAATTTATGCCAGGTTTTTGAAGCTTTTACTCAACAGATCTTCAATGAAGAAGTGTACCCTGCCAGGAATGCCAAACACACATACATATATAAAATTGGGTTTGTAGACACACCTATTTTTACCTAAGACTGAACATAATCCGAGCTGACTGGGGTGTTACTGAGTATTCACGGCATGTTAAAGCCAACCCAACAGAAAGGTCCCGAGAACTTAACACTAAAACTTTAACACCATCCGGAAACTTAATTTTTGCTTCCTACCAAATAATGTTTCACCACCTGTACTTCTAAAAGCTCCAGGCAGGCATGGACGATTCCACCTGTGTCAGTTTTACATTCACCCAATGACAATCATTGCTGTCGCACCACCATCACTCCAAAAGCTTCACCATTGCCAAATTGTCAGACTGCTAATCTCAGCAAAATATGCTGCAACAAAATATTCATAGAATCACAGAATCCCTACAGTGTGGAAACAGGCCCTTCGGCCCAACAAATCCACACCGACATTCAGAGCATCCCAACCAGACCCATCCCCTTAATCTACACATCCCTGAACACTACGGGCAATTTACCATGGCCAATCCACCTAGCCTGCACATCTTTGGATTGTGGGAGGAAACCGGAGCACCTGGAGGAAACACACGCTGACATGGGGAGAATGTGCAAACTCCAAACAGACAGCCGCCAGAGGGTGGAATTGAACCCGGGTACCTGGCACTGTGAGGCAGCAGTGCTAACCACTGAGCCATTGCGCTGCCCCACACTGAGCCACCGTGCTGCCCCTCGAGAAGGCCGAAATAAATACATTCCCTACCTACCTACTCGAGCACTAACCCTGGAAACTGTTGGAGGCAAATCAGATACTTTTCAATATTGGTTTCAGATTTAACCACAAGAAGAGCTTCCAACTGCATATTTGCCCAAGAACATCGAATTTGGAACATTACTCAATTCTTCCCATACTTCAACTCATCTGT
>NW_025967124.1:17611-25000 GCF_021869965.1 Rhincodon typus | reverse complement strand
TAGCGATAGTCCCATTTATTTAGTATTACTGTCATGCGCCCTTTGTCTGCGGGTAGTATTGTGATGTTATTGTCCTTTTTCAGTCCTTCTAGGGCTTTCCTTTCCAATGTGTTGAGTTCACTCTTTCTGGTCAGTGTCAGGATTGCTGTCTGTTTTATGGTTTGTTGTGTTTCTTCATTGATGCTGTCGATCCTCAGTGTGGCTTCCAGTGTGGTTAGGAATTCTGTTTTGTTGGCGTCTCTGTAGTTATAGTTAAGCCCATGGATGAGAACAGCTTTCTCTGTATCTGTAAGTTTCCTGTCTAAGAGGTTTCTTATCCAGGTGTCTGCTCTGTTGTTGTCGTTTTGGTGGGTTAGTTTGGCTAGTTTGTCCTGAAGGGTCTCATTTCAAGAGTGTCAAGGAACATATAGTAGTAGAAGTGCAGGATTATTTACAATGGCATGTCACCCGTGATACTTATGCGCCTGCAATAAGATTTTCTCTTCTTTTTCCTTTCACTATGTCCAAGCGCAGACTTGATATCCACATCTGACATGGAGGGTGCCTGCTCTGTGTCAGCCAGAAAGATCTGGTTGGTCGTCCCCAGGGGTATGTGGATTGAGAAGGCCCGACCTGCTGAGAGTATGCTGCCCAGAAGTTGGCTCAACCTCGTTTGCTTGGACTTTTGCAGGCTTCAGCATTAGAGTCAAGCAGGAGCTGGAGGGGCCAGGCATCTCATTGTCCTAAAAGGAAGCTTCTTGCTGCCCACATGGCTCCTCCTCCTGATGCCTATTAACATCAACCAGTCTTCCTGAGCGGAAAGGGTACCTGGAGTGAGGCCAAGGCCCCTCTTGCCTTACTGTTGAGGCAGAGTGAATGTGTATGTGCACATCTGGTCGACACTGACTGTATGGGACTTGCACCACCATGGCAGTAGTTCATCTGTCCTTGCAAGCAGCTGGACACTTGCATGCTGGAACCAATAGGAAACTGATAGCAACAATGGATGTCTCCATCCCTTGCTTCTGTTTCCAAGCAAATCTGACAAACCTGCCTGCTGTTGGTGGGCCTCTCTTTGAATTTTGATGTCACTAAAGGCCAAGACCAGGAATTGATTTGTGTCTGGAACTGACCAGGTGCCTGATCTCCAGCAATCCTCTGAGTGCCAGAGAACTGGTGGTTTTTCCTCAACCAGCTGCAGTGACATGCCAGTGATTACTCCTTCAAGCTTTGATCCCAAGTCTAATCCAGAGCAAGAAACCACTGAGATATAATTCTCTGTGCTGCTGGAGAGTGCAAGTGAAAGCCTCGCCAGTGCAATCTCTGAAGGTTGAGTGGCTTCATGCTCTGAGGGGAATGTAGAGCTGAATATGGGCAGCATTGGCATCATTCTTGTCCAATGAGTTCCTGCATAAGAGAAAAGAAGGGTTTAGTTGAGTAAAAAGGGTAAAAGTTTGTTCGGGATAAGAATGAGTCACCACTGGTGTTAATGCGAAAGCTGCACAGCACAACACAATAAAACTTCCTTGGTGTTTGATCATGGAGAGCCAGGCATCACCACAAGCAGTCATCCTCATACCTGGCCAAATGCAGCACTTTCATGTTAACAGTCTAAACCTGGATACTGTCCAGGTCTTACTGAAGCAGTTAGCGTCCAAATGCAGCAGGACCAGGATAATATCCAGGATTGGGCTGACAAGTGATAACGAACATTTGCGCAACACAAGTGACAGGCAATGTTTATCTCCAACAAGATTGAATCTAACCATCTCCACTTGACAGTCAATGGCATTATCATCACTGAAACCTCCGTTATTAACTTCCTAGTGGTTACTGTTGACCAGAAACTGAACTGAACTTGCCAAATAAGTACAGTGGTTACAAGAACAGTCAGAAGCCAGAAATCCTACAGGAAGTAGCTCACCTCCTGATTCCTCAAAGCCTATCCAAAGGGCACATGTCAGGAGTGCAAAGGAATACTCCCCACTTGCCTGGATGAGTGCAGCTCCAACAACACAAAAGAAGACTGACATCATCCAGGACAAAGCATCCCATTTTATTGGCTCATCCACAAACATTCAGTCACTCCACCACCGACATTCAGTAGTAACACTGTGTACTATCTACAAGATGCATTTCAGAAATTCACCAAGGATTGTTAGACAGGACTTTCCAAATCCACAGTCACTTCTATCTAGAAGGACAAAGATTTTAGATACTTGGGAGCATCTTCTGTGCTGCTAAATCAAAATCCTGAAACTTCTGCCTGACCAGCATTACCTACAGCAAATGGACATCAGCAGTTCAAGGTGGCAGCTCATCATCACCATCTCAAGAACAACCAGGAACTGAGATTATGGCTACTTGAACTTAACTGTTCCAACATGTTCTGATACACCTCCGTAGCAGGCGGAACTTGATCACAGACCACCTGATCCAGAGGTAGGATTACTGACCACTGCAACATAAGACCCTACGGGATTGGAATTATATGGTTGCTCAACCAGAGACATCCCATGAATTAAATTTTAAAAATGGCCATTCAATGGCTTTCACTCACCTCATCTACCCAAACTATTAACCTCTCATGTCCTTTATGCCTTCTACTCACTCAATCATGTTATGGAAAAGGGGAGGTTAAATGAAAGAAAATCCCAGATATTCACTTCATAAGTACAAGTAATCATTTACTTAATTAACCCTAACAGTGAACAAATTAACAGAACTACTGATAAACCAAACAATTCCCTCTAACTCCTAACTGTTCCATGACTGAACAAATTTCCTAGTATGCTATTCCAATTAACACAAGTCCTACTTATATAACCCAAGTAGCAAGAAAAAAAAATAAAATTAGTCTCTCAAAGTCCACACAGAATGTGTCTTCCAGAATGCTCTGCCTTCTTCACTGTGTCTCCAGTCATAAATGTTTTTCTTCTGCTGTTCTCAAATCATAAACACCTTTCTTCCACTGATCTTACTGTCACGAATGTTTTCTCTGTGAAGGCTCTCACTACAAGTGTCATGGTACCTTTTATGGATAAGATGGCGCTTTCTTAGAGAATTTAGCGATTTCTTGTGAGAGCTAGGCGTTTATCTCTCAGATGGCGGTTCGCTCTCACACCGATTTTCAAAAACCTTTTCCTTATATAACTTGGTAACATATCAGTTTTCTTGCAATAGCATTGGTCCGAGGTTGTCAACCCATCAGATTTAATTTCAATTGGCTTTCAATCGCTAAGTGCTTGGTTTAAATTAATGGGCTGATTCCAGCTCATTACCAAAACATCAAAACAAGCCTAAGGTTTCCAATCACACAGCCAATTGATACTTGTTGCCATTTTAGAACTGGCTGTACATCTTCAGCCACATACAGACACCTTTTTTTCTGTTTAAATCTCTAAGCTTAGAAAAGCACTTTACCTCTTAAAGGGAATCACACTGTTCTCCCATATCATTTTTTTACAAACAAATTCTAGTTTCCTGCCTTCCAATTCATGAATACTCCACATAACTTCGTAACAATCTCCCGTTCCAGCATCACCAGTAAAGCTTCTTGGTCCATTTCCACAATAGTCAATCCCTTTCTTTGTCTTGATGCAGGAAAAAGTTTCTCACGATCAGTCTAAAAGGGCTAAAACCAGCAATGGATTGGCAGATATTTGGCTCCTTAACCCTTACGAGGAGAAAATACTGCAGTTGGCAGGGGAAAAGGACAACCACCCATGGACTGTCAAGACCTCCATGAGCAAACATCATGCAAGCATTCCTGTGTTATGCTGTTCTGTTATCCCACAAATGCTGCAAGCAGCATTGACGGTTGCAGTTCTTGAGCCTTGATGAGAGATGTGTGCAGTGATAAAGTCAGGTTGAGGAGTGGTGGCCCTCTGAATGGGATGAACCAGAGAGAAGACTGTTGCACTTATCCTTGTGGAGTGCAAAAGGTAATTAACCCGTTTTTCCGCATTGCTGAGTGTTTCTTTAAACTCGGGAAATGACAATGACCCCAATCACCATCTCCACCTACAACCAGTCAAGTCTTTCTAACGGGAGAGCAGACCTATGGTCTGATAAAACTATGGCAATTTTACCTTTTACCCATTCCTAGTCCTGGATGGGATACTTTTTACACTCATTTCACTGGCAGCACCTGTTCTTTCCATTCCTTATGGTATTGTTCACATCTTAATTCGATCCTCAATACTGGATAAGTACATGCATGGGGAATGATGCTAAGCTGAAGAAGAACAAGCATAGTGCAAGACCACAGTGGAATCTGTAGATGAGGATAGTGATTTCAATTTTCACACCGACTCTTTCAACAGTGCTGTTTATTTATTTGGTACTTCTCTGATCTTCGAGCTGTAATGTCAAGCCTCAGACCAGGACATAATATAAAGTTGACATTTCAGGCAGACCTGAGCGAGATTAGTACTGTCAAACGTGATGTTTGGATGAAACACTATGCCAAGGCCGGAAAAGCCTCTCATGATGATTTAAGCTAATGCTAAAGGTCACAGAATTTGAATCAAGGAAGGTTTTTTCCAGGTTCCAGCTGATAATTAGTCTTAATGTTCTTTGCTTAAAGAGTACTCATTGATATCCAGTGAGGACAGCCTCAGATCTGATATAGTACCATATCTATATTCACTTATTACACAAATGTGTAAATGGTCAATGGAGCAATCTACTAAAAGGCAAATGGCCTGTGGAATTAAGATGCCATGGGAGTTAATGTTCCGAAGAAGAGGAGGAATAAGTTGCTCATAGAAGAACACTGACTTTTTGACAAAAATGAACAACATAAAAAGTGAGTTGCAAGAATACGTAGGTTGGAGAACAGTACGAAGCCAAGGAGAACATTCACACTAGAACTGCCGTTTCGGTGAGAAATGATCCTGCTTAACACTAATGCTGATTTGAAGAAGTGTTAATCTGGATTTAGGTACATATCACTGATTCATTCATTGAGGAAGTCTACCTTCACTTTAATTTGGAGTCAGTTAAAGCCGTGACTCCAGATTTACAATATAACTTTCATACTAGTGCACTAATGTTAAAGTTATAGCATCAAAGTGACTAGAGTTTGTTGGTAAGATTCGGCAACACTGACTTCAAGCCAGTTTGTCAATATATAATTGGATTCTTTGACAATAAAATCCTATAATTACAAACGTCTATCAGGAAAGCGATATCACATCAAGAACATGAGGTCTCAGCTCTGCTATACATCAAAATAGTTTGTTATAAAAGACTCACAAGACAGTATGAAAGGACAAGGTTCACTGTATTAGACACTTGCCTCATGTGCAGAGAGAATTCACAATTCTAGTTTGGACCAATTAGTACACAATTGCAAGAAACTTTATTGAAACACTTTTAATTGACTTGTCAATGATAAAAATGCTCAGCAGTTTGACACTGCATTGTTTCAATGTCCATTTGTTCTCCATAATTTGGAATAGCTCACTGTAACTCACTGGAGTAATAATTTTTATTTGGATTTTTATGTAAAAATATTCAGTGACACCACAACTTAATAAGTAGTGACAACTTTCATTTTCCAGCTATAGGCACTGGCTAAGATAAAACTAATATCAAACAGGTTTGTAGTTTGACTCTGAAGATCCCATTAATGCTGACACCTGGTTAACTTGGCAAAGGAGTCATTCATTACAGTCCTAAAGCATTATGTTCAAAACAGATGTATTAGCACAATACCTGCTGCAAATTAGGCTACAGAAAACTTTCAATTTTGTCTAAAAATAAAACAAAAGCAAATCAGGAATTTGCAATTTAAGAGCCTCTCTATGGGGCAGGTGTGACAGACGATCACCCTGTCATCCTAAAGATCAAAGCAGCTATCTGTCGACCAAATAGCATCTTTGTTCTTATATTTGTGACCTCGATTTGTTATATCAAGCTATAGCTTGCATTCACTCAATGGCTTCAAACCTGGAACATTTTAAAACATTTTCAAAGATATAATAGCAACAACAAGTAAGACTACTTTTATATGCCTCTGCAGTGAGGACATCAAGGAATGATTTTGAGTCGTAGGAGGTGAAATCAGTATTTTGGAAAAACACTAAACTACGCTCTATTCCAAGTTCTTCAAAATCATAACTGACCAAAGTGTTGAAAGGTAGGGCCCTGGGAAGCACCCAGGATCACAGGAAACTTGGTGCACATGTCTACCAGTCCCTTAAGGTAGCAGGACATGTAGACAAAGTGGTTAAGAAGGCCTATGGAATACTTGCCTTTATTAGCTGATGCATAGAGTTTAAGACCATAAGATATAGGAGCAGAATTAGACCATTCGACCCATTAACCTGCTCTGCCATTCGAACAAGGCTGATACAATTCTCAACCCCTTTCTCCTGCCCTCTCCCTGTAACCCTTGTTCCCCTACTAATCAAGAATCTATCTATCCTGTCTAAAATATACTCAATGAATTGACCTCCACAGCCTTCTGTGGCAATGAGTCCCACAAATTAATAACCCTCTAGCTGAAGAAATTCCTCCTCATCTCAGTTCTAAAGAATCATCCCCTCACTCTGAGGCTGTACTTGCGGGTCCTCGTTTCTCCTACTAGTGGAAACATCTTCCCCACATCCACACTATCCAGGGATCTCACTATTTGTAAGTTTCAATTAGATCCCCTCTCAGTGAGTACAGACACAGAGTCCTCAACCACTTCTCATATGACAAGCCCTTGATTTCGGAGATCATTCTTGAGAACCTCATCCGTCCTTAGATACCGGGCCTAAACTGCTCACAACATTCCAAATGCGGTCTGACCTGCACCTACTACAGCCTCAGCAGAATATTTCTGCTTTTGTGTTCTAGTCCTCTTGAAATGAATGCAAAGATTGCATTTACCTTCTTAACTACCAACTGAACATGTTAACCTGAAGAGAATCCTCAACATAGGACTCCCAAATCCCCTTTGTGCCTCACAGTTCCAAAGCCTTTCCTCATTTAGAAAATAGTCTACACCTCTATTCTTTCTACCAAAGTGCATAACCTCACACTTTCCTACATTGTATTCCATCTGCCACACTTTGTCCACTCTCTTAGCCTGCCCAAGTCCTTCTACAGCCTCATTGCCTTCTCAACACTGCCTGTCCCTCCGTCTATATTTGTGTCATCTGCAAAATTAGCAGTTCCTCTGTCCAGATCGTTAACATATAACATGAATAGCTGTGATCCCAAAAGTGACCTCTGAGGAATTCTACTAGTCACCAGCTGCCATCCTGAAAAATACTCCTTTATCCACAGTCAATAAAAACCAAAAGAACTGCAGATGCTGTAAATCAAGAACAAAAACAAAGTTGCTGGAAAAGCTCAGCAGGTCTGGCAGCATCTGTGAAGGAGAAAACAGAGTTAACGTTTCGGGTCCGGTGATCC
>NW_025967124.1:0-17211 GCF_021869965.1 Rhincodon typus | reverse complement strand
CCCGAAACGTTAACTCTGTTTTCTCCTTCACCGATGCTGCCAGACCTGCTGAGCTTTTACAGTATCTTTGTTTTTGTCCTTTATCCACACTCTCTGCTTTCTGCCAGTCAGCCAATCCTCAATCCATGTCAGTACTTTGGCCGTAACATCATGGGCTCTTATCTTATTTAGCCGCCTCCTGTGCTGCATCTTGTCATAGATCTTCTGGAAATCTGAATAAATCACATCCATTGGCTCTCTCTTGTCTAACCTTCTTGTTACTTCCTCAAAGAATTCTAACTGATTGTCAGGCATGACCTCCCTTTGATGAAGCCATGCTGATTGAACCCTATTTTGCTGTGTATTTCCAAGTACTCCGCAAACTCATCTTTAATAATGGACTCTAAAAGCTTACCAATGACAGAAGTCGGGCTAACCAGTCTATAGCTTCCTGTCTGTTGCCTCCTTTCTTTAAGGGGAGGAAAGTGGTGCTGGAACCACATAAAACGGTTAGACCACAGCTAGAGCACAATGTGCAGTTCTGGAATCCACATTATAGGAAGGATGTAATTGCATTGGTGAGGGTGCAGAGGAGATGGCCTGTGCTAGAGAGTTTTATTGATGAAGAAAGATTAGATAGCCTAGGGTTGTTTTCCTTGCAGCCAAAGGGACCAAAGGGGGACATAATCCAGATGTATAAAATTGTGACAGGCACCAACAGAGTAGAAAGGAAGGAACTTTTCCCCTGTTGGAGGGATCAATGATCAGGGGCCAGAGATTTAAGGTATCAGGAAGTTCAGGGGCGATGCAACAATGTTTTTTTTCACCCAGAGGATGGTGGGAATCTGGAACTCATTGCCTGTGAGGATGGGAAACTAGAATAAGAAGGAACAGCCTCAAGAAAACAGGATGATCATTTAGGATTGAAATAATGAGAAATCTTTTCATTCTAAAAGTTGGGAATTTTTGGAATCATCTCTCTCAAAGGTTTCTGGATGTTCCATAAATGTGTATATTTAAGGTTGAGGCATTGCAAAATTCTGGAGCATTCTAAACTAGACTCATATCAGACTTGAAATGTTAACGCTGTTTCTCTCTCCACAGATACTAACAGATCTGCTGAGTTTCGCCAACACTTTCTGCGTGTATTTCATATAAATCTGTGGTACTCTGGGGAATCAAAGGACATGGGGTGCCGGTGGGAAAATGGAGTTGAAGCTGACGGTCAGCCATGATCATACTGAAAAGCAGAACAGGCTGAATGTGTCACGTCGTGTCTGCCCGTTCCTACTTCTTATATGACTATAAAAGCAGCTCAGAAGCTGGATATTCTGCAGCAAGAGACCCAACACACCTTTCAAAACCTCTCTCATGTATGCAAGGTATAGGTCAGAGGAAGTACCGTACACTTGCCTGGATAGGTGTAGGTCAAACAGCGCTCATGAAGATCAATATTATCCAGGTTAAAACAGCCTACAAGGTGGGCACCCAATCCACCACCTTAAATACTCACTCCCTCCACAATACCAGTGCACTGTGTACCATCTGTAAGATGTACTGCAGTAACTTACCAAGGCTCCTTCAATTACAGTCTGCAAACCAATGGCCTCTACCACTCAGAAAGCCAAGGCCTGCAGATGCACAGGAATGCCACCATTTCCAACTTGCCCTGAAAATTACGTATCAACCTAACTTGGAAAAATGTCATTACTTCTTTATTATCATTGAGTTAAAATACTGGAACTCAATCCATAACAGCACCACGTGAGTATCTTCAGCACATGGATTGCAGTAGTTCAAGAAGGCAGCTGACCACTACCTTCTAGTCTAAGCAACAAATACCACCCCAGCCAACAACATCAACATCACAAATAAATTTTTTACATGTAATTAGTTGACTAAACAGTCGTATTATACAGGTCAGCCCATAATAGATCCCATTATTTCACATACCTAACACAAAGGTTTAAACACCAAGAAGTTGTAAACAACATATAATGATGCAATGGCTTAATTTAAATTTGTGGCACTCAAATAATTCAAATTCTTTAACTCTCTTTTATCCTGGTTCCCTCACCTTCTCGCTCTTGCTGCAGGCATACCGACAGTTCCTGAATGGTCACTTTGTCCATCGCAGACTGCACCCTCAACTGGTCCAGCTCTTCACCAAGGTTCATGCTGCAAAATAACAAAGCAGAGATCTGTTTCTTAGCAGTCGTAAAAACAGGTCCCAAATACTAAAGCACAAAACTAAGATCTACTTGTGACTTGAAACAAAATCAAATGAACGAGAACATGCACAAAAGGAAAATAACTGAGTGGGTGATAATTGATAATGAGTACAAAGAGCTAAAACTGATAAGTTTCTCAATATTACAAAGAACAGCTGATTTATCAAGAATAATAATGTTTGACCATCTTCCTACCAGTCACATTGAGAAAAGTTTCCATTTAATACAACTTTAATTTCCAGTATTTAGCTGAATTATGGGGTAATGCATTTAAGGAGGACAAACAATACAAGGAAATACATAACAAATGGAAAGTGTAGAGGTAACAAAACACATTGGAATGCCTTCCATGGATTGCTGAAGATAAATGGACAGGTACAGACGCTGGTCAAATCAGGCATAGGGATATTCTTTATTGGCTGCAGCAATGAGTATAAAAACAGGGAGGTTATGCTCGAACCACATGAAACCCATTAGACCACTGTATACAGTTATGACTGCTACAGTACAAGAAGGATGTAATTACACTGGACGGGTATACAAGTGATCTATCAGAATGTTATTGCGAATTAAGAATGTCAGTTATGAGAAAAGCTTGAACAGACAGGGGTTGTTTTCTGTGGAACCGAAGGGGATAAACAAAGATGTAAAATTTAGATGCATAAAAATATGGGGTCCTACGGTGAAACTGGGCATGTCAATGATTAAAGGGAACATTGAGGAGTAATTTATTTCAACCAGATCAGAAATCCACTGCCTGAAAGGGTGTGGAGGCAGAAACCCTTATCACACTTAAAAAAATATATAAGATATTCACCTGACATGTGGTAACCAACAGGGCACTGGGTCAAGCTAAACAGTGGGATCAAATTGGATAATGTTTCTCTGCCAGCAAGGTTCTACAGCTGAATGGCTTCCACTTGAACCATAAACATTTCTATTCCGAACATTTCATCAGAACGGCATTTGCACACACAAAAAATAAAAGTATCACTTTGAGGCCAATCTTAAATGTTTTCTCTGTTAAACGTAGCTGAGAAGAGACATGAAATTGAAACTTTTCAAATGTTAACTGTTCTGACTGCATCTTCAAGGAAATGAAATGTCCAACAAACAGAATGCTCTTATCATTCTAAATAATTCTGTGTGAATTCTTTCCTTTCTAAACTTGGTTTTCTTGCATTTCAATTGTGATGAGTGCAAGACAAAATGTCTCTTTCTAACAATGTTTAAGTTCTGCACTACCAAGAACTTATTAAATTAAGCTTGCTTAGTCACCATGTCTTTTTTTTATTGGCAGGGCGTTTCTCAAAGGGAGCATGCGTAAAACTTTATGCCTGCATAAGGAGAACTTTTTGGCAGTGTCAGCAGATACAGCCTACTTTAGTCATCAGCAACCACTGATTAACAAGTATGATTGTCCACCGAGGAAATTCTGTGTCAATAATCATGGATTCTGTGGGTCTTTGCATGGCTGATGAACCCATTCCTAGAGCTGCATCTCTCACCGTGGTGGGATTTTCTACCAGGTGTTGGTAGGTGTTTCCCAGAGATGGGATTGGTCTTTGGATTAGAAATCGCTGGTATTCCTTTCTAAGGCTCCTTTTCTGTTCCTCCTATCACCAACAAGTTTTCTCAAGAATTGTCTCCATCTAGACAGGAGCTTCCTCCATGCTGTTTTCTTCTGAGCAAAGGTCTCCCAGACATTGATGTCTATGTTGAACTTCTTGAGTAAGTCTTCAGGGAGTCTTTGAAGTGCTTCCTTTATCCTTCTCTTGTTTGAGTGTCTTCCTTGAGCTGGGCAAAGAGAATTTGTTTTGGCAGTCAGATCTCAGGTATCCTAAGCACTTAGCCAGCCCAGCAAATTTGGTTTTGAATTATCATGGCCCTGATGTTGGTGCGACTGGTGCCTTCAATGACACTAATATTTGTGTGCATGTGCTCCCAGCTGTTGCGGAGAATCCTTCTCAAACAGCATTGGTGGGCCGTGAGGTGATATTTGTACATAGTCCAAGTTTCTGAGATATACACAACAGCTAGAAGGATGATTGCATTATACATGAGCACCTTAGCGTCAACACAGATGAAACTGTTATTGAAGACTCTCATCCTTTGGCATCCAAAGGCAACATTCAAGGATTGAATGTGGTGTTGGATATTCCAGTCAATGTCAGCCTTAATTAAGAGGTGGTTCCCCATATAGGGCAAGGCTCCACATTTGGGCGAATTTCTCCATTTATCTTAATGGAGGGATAGACTGGAGCTTTCACTGGGGTGGGTTGGGAAATGACTGGCTTCTTCTTTACGTTGAGGCTGAGATCAACTCTTTGGGATGCTTCCGCAAAGGCTTTAAGTAAGGCTTGAAGATGTTCTTCCGAAAGAGTAGAGATGGCATTGTTATCTGCACACTGAAGTTACATAAAAGATATCAGTGTCGTTTTCTTCTTGGATTTCAACCAGTTGAGGCAAGATACAAGTAAGGTATTGTTCGTACCTTCCAATCTGTACTTATAAGACTCAAAACCAAAGTGTTTCTGTCATTGGACAATGTTTGCTAAATAATCTGGATTGTAGGAACAATTATGCTGACCACCAGTTAAGATTCATTTGGGCAGCACGGTGGTTCAGTGGTTGGCACTGCTACCTCACAGCCCCAGGGACTTGGGTTCAATTCCACACTCAGGTGACTGTGTGGAGTTTGCACATTCTCCCCGTGTCCGCGGGGGTTTCTATTGTGTGCTCCGGTTTCCTCCCACAATCCAAAGATGTGCACGTTAGGTGGATTGGCCATGTTGAATTATACAAAGTGTTCAGGGATGTGTAGGTTAGCTGTGTTAACCATGGGAAATACAGGATTACAGGCATAGGGTAGGAGGATGGATCTGGGTGAGAGGGTTGGTGTGGACTTGTTGGTCCAAATTGCCTGTTTCAACACTGTAGGGATTTATAAATTGACTGGCAGAAATATATATCAAGACAGAGTACACTGTCTTTGCTGACAGCCTGTTTTCAATAATGCCTACTAAATACTAGGCAATTTATGGTATAGAAATTTGCATTCTGGAGTATGTGTTGGCAAACTTGTGTAATTCAATGGAAAGAATCATGGGTAATCGTATGCCCAAATTCCAATATGTGTTGGAGGCTCTTTGCTTTCAGCACACATTTGTAACTTGACCCATAATGGTATTGCATGTGCAGAAACTAAACTGTTAAACTGTTTAAAGAATTTATATAAATGATTTGGATGTGAAGAAAGGAGGCATGGTTAGAAAGTTTGCAGGTTACACGAAAACTGGTTGTGTAGTGGAGAGTGAAGAAGGTTATCGCATAGTACAATGGGACCTTGATCAGATGGGCCAATGGACTGAGGAGTGGCAGATGGAGTTTAATTTAAACGTGAGGTGTCGTATTTTCGTAAGGCAAACCACGGCAGAACTTATACACTTAATAATAGGGCCCTGGGGAGGGTTGCCAAACAAAGAGACCTAGGGATGATGGTGCATAGTCCCTTGAAAGAGGAGTTGCAGGGAGACAAGATGGCGAAGAAGGTATTTGACATGCTTGCCTTCATTGGTCAGTGCACTGAGTACAGGAGTTGGGATGTCATGTTGCGGCTGTACAGGACATTGGTGAGGCCACTTTTAGAATGCTGCATTCAATTAAGGTCTCTCTGCTATAGGAAAGATATTGTTAAACTTGAAAGGGTTCAGAAAAGACTTACAAGGATGTTGCTGTGATTGAAGGGTTTCAACAATAGGGAAAGACTGAATAGGCTGGGTGTTTTTTTCCCTGGAGCGTCAGAGGCTGAGGAGTGACCTTATAGAGATTTATAAAATCATGAGAGGAATGGATAGGGTGAACAGCCAAGGGCTTTTCTCCAGGGTAGGGGAGTCCAAAACTAGAGGGCATAGGTTTAAGGTGAGAGGGGAAAGATTCAAAAGGGACCTGACAGGCAAATTTTTCATGCAGAGGGTGGTGCGTTTATGGAACGAATTGCTAGAGGCGGTGGTGGCGACTGGTACAATTACAACATTTAAGAGGCATCTGGATGGATCCATGAATGGGAAGAGTTTAGAGGATATAGGCCAAATGCTGGCAAATGGGACGAGATTAATTTAAGATATCCCGTCGGCGCGAACGAGTTGGACTGAAGGGTCGGTTTCCATGCTTTATAACACTATGACTCTATAATCACCAATGAATACTTATCATTGCTAATTTTGAATAATGACTATTATGTTTCCTCACCATGCCATCCGAGATATCCATAGACAGATGGAGGACTGAGAAATCTGGCCCTAGGATAAATTATTCCCAAGCAGTATGTGAAACAAAAGCTGTCTCTGCTTCAAATCTCAACAACTGTACAGACTTCAGTCAAATAACCTTAAGTTTTTACCCAAACTGCACTGGAATGGTATAGCATACAAAGTAAAAATATATGTGGCATGGCTGAATATTTATGACATTTATGGCACTTGCTCACATTCTGAAAATCTTTAAAATGATGGTGACCAATGCAGAAAATACTTTATAAGGTTTTAAGGATCTTTTAGATGCTATGCTTGCAACTAGACTTCATACTCTCAATATCTTAACTATTTCATGGCCACAGTGATAGACCAAAAGTAACGTGGAACCATAGGAATCCCTACACATTTATTGACCAGTGAAGATAGGCTTGCAGTAGATAAAAGCATTTTCAAATGTCCTTACATGCCTTAATGGTCTCCATCCTATAATAATACTCACCTTCGAAATGAAGCAGTCAAAGAGCTCCCTTTGCATGATGTCCTAGTTGAGACATCCGTTGCGGTTATGTCCCTAGTACAAGCTGATCCTGACTGGTCAATGTACATATTCAGTTTTCTATGACTCCACATGCTTTACATTTGGCCTCAGCAGAAACCTTCTAAATAACGCACAAGCCATTTTTTCACTATGCAGCTGGAAGCTGAAATAGGGCACATCAAAGCTTTCCTGTAGGCTAATAGTTGTGCTGATCAGCTAATCTCTCACTGTATATCACAGAAACTTGTAAACGGACCTAAGGCCATCACTTCCAGTCCTGAAAAGTACCAAGTCTCCCGCACATTAATGTATAAAGCAAAGTACCTCAAATATTTGAACAACAGGGTGAAGCCAGCTGTTTCACACTGCTACTTTGCACGAGCCACACATATTGTATTCACCACTAACAAGATGCCGCTGTCAAGCTAAAAAAACCATTTTGTCTGTCACACAAACATGTTCTGTGGGATATGAATTTTATTACTGGTGTGATTCTAGGAATGTAGGCTGTACATCCCATGTTTGATACAGTATATCCCTTCAGCTGCTTGCAATAAGCAAGATACTGATCAAACCCTATCAGGCTCTCCTCGTAAAGCTCAAAACCTATGTGATTCTGTGAATGGATAACACTTACTAAATAATCCAGAATGTGTGAAGAATTATACTTCAAACCAATTTAAAAATTAATCAAATAAACTGGAAGCTACTTACATTAAGACACAGTACCCCGTTCTTTGTAGGCAGAAAGCAAACTGACATAACAAGTGACAGACATTCTCTGGTTCATTTCTTAGGATAAAAGCCATGCCAGTTGAATCAACCTGCCTTGCTTAAATATAAATTAAAGCTTGGCCATGAAATATCAACCATCATCTAACTGGTGCATTCTCCATGGCAACATCCCTACCAATTAAAGTCCATGCAGTATCCAATTAGTACTCTCTTTTCATACAGTATGAAAAGCCTGTTTTCCCTTTATATTAATAGCTTTTAAAAATTGACACTATAAGTACAAGTCAAAAAGCTTTATTCTTTTCTCAGTAACTTACAAGGAAGATTTTTTTTGAAGTTTTGGTCACGTTCAGGACTTTCATCGGAATATATCACATGAAGCATGACACTGCTGAACAGAAAGATACGGTGCCGAATCTTTTTGTCTCACACTGCTCAGGACAAATGCAAGAACATCAAATTTTAAATGATCACAACAATTCATATTATAGGGGAAATAAATGATTATTCATTAACTAATCTATTCTGATTATCAGAAGCATTGTCATGGAGAAAGCAACAAGGAATTATAGGCTCCCCATGTTCTAGGTCATTCAAAAAATGCTGTAAGTTCAAAACGTCCATTCTGCCTACAGTTTTTTTTAGAATGTCTACAGTACGGAAACAACTCATTCGGCCCAAAGAGTCCACAGCAACCCTCCGAACAGCATCCCGCTCATACCCATCCCCCTACCTTATCGCTGTAACCCTGCATGGCTAACACACCTAACCTACACATCCTTGAACACTATGGGTAACTTAGCATGGCCAATCCACCTAACTTTCACATCTTAGGACTGTGGGAGGAAACCAGAGCACCCAGCGGAACCCATGCAGACACGGAGAGAATGTGTAAACTCCACACAGAGAGTCACCCAAGTCTGGAATCAAACACAGGTCCCTGGCGCTGTGAGGCAGGACTGCTAACCACTGAGCCACTGTGCCACCCTAATTGTATAATATCATGTACACATTTCACTGCCATACAATGTAGTCATGTCGGCCATAGCTTCCAGTGATTGGCTGACTGAATCAAACAATATGTCCTTCTGCCTCTTTATAATAGGTAGGGTATAAACAGTATTTCACCATCCTATATATAAAAAACCCAAAACAAAACATATAATGTTAAATTGATTCTGGGATTGAACTGCAATTGTCTTAACCATCCTGAGTGTGTATATAGCTAAACTATTAACTAATTTAAGACAATTAGTCAATGTCTTAAGGTTGTTCATTTTTACTTGCTAGAAGAAACATACAGGCATATATAGGCACCTGTCCTATGCAAATAAAAGGAATCTCTTCAAGCCATGTACCTTTTTTGAATTTATCCAGGACCTTGGAGATCCTAGGACATCTCATTGTTTTCTCCACAGCAGTGGTCAATCAGATGCGACTTGTCAACCCTAATCCATTAGCATCCTTTTTGTCCTGTAAATTGTACAGTTTCCTTGAAATTTGGCATTCTTTCATCCGTCTTCATGAGTGCAAGACAATAAACTTTGCCAACATGTCTTTCTTTTCGGCAAGATAAAGCATGTACCTGTGCATCCTACTGCCTATTCTGGGGATACTAGTATCCAAAAGCAAACCATTCTAAACTTAAATAGCAGTAAGGAACTGACAAAACCATACTTTTATTTCAATCTTTGTCACTTGACCAAACATAAATAGAGATTGCAATACATTTCAGTTCCAATATAAAATGCGTCGTAAGTGGAATACTAGTATACTTAAGTAATTGGCATTCCACACTTATTAGTCAAAGTACAATGGACATGTCACCAGAAATACAAATTATCCAAATATTATGTTAAAGATGGTTCTGACCTTTACTAAAGGTCTGCATAAAAAAGCATCTACTGTAGATCCCTGTTTAAGTAGTAATTTTAGTAAAGTACAATTCGCTTGCATGTGGAACTGTCATCAAGTAATAAGTTACATATTTCACAAAAGTCATGCTGGAAGAAGTTTGCTGTTTCACTAGACAGGTTTTTTAGAAAATCCTCACTTTGGACAAGGAAAATAGACAATCTCAAGAGATGCAAGCTTAGCCTGGTCCCCTATGAAATGCCATAATGCTATTATAACCATGGAGCAGAAAACAGATGAACTGATAAGATCACCAGACAGCATTTATTTCACACATACTTCAACAAAAATGTCTGAAGGGCTAGTGGGAATTCACAGTCGTGGCTCCTTGACTCAAAACCTCAGTAAGCAAAGTATTTCAGATGCAAGGTGATTGAATTTCATTGGGGCATGTAATGTGCTTTATTTTTAATTTTACTTTCAGATTGAATCATTTTGTCACAAATTCACACCAAGAAATGTGCAAACAAAATGTTTCAGTTGCTTGTCCTAAATGCTTTGAACATTTATCAGTTCTTGTGCACTAGTATGTTTCCTTTCTGATGCAAATGTCTAGACAACAGTAAAACAGGAGATTTTGGCAAAAATTTATTGATGTCGTCAGTGGTGCACTGCAAAAATGTCTGGTCAGCCATGAAATAAGAGATGAACTGTTGTTTGCAGCATATATATATAAAAAAATCTATAATACTGGAATCCACAAGACTGCGCATAGCTTTTCCAATAGTGTTGTGTTTTATTTTGTAATGTAAAGACTAATGAAAGAAAACTGCTAAAAACAATCATCGGACTCAAATCATTAGGTCTGATTTTCTCTGCACTGATACTGCCAGACCTGCTGAGTTTCTCCAATGTTCAATTAAAAATGCAATTTTTCAGCCTTGCTCTGAAATCTTGAGTAACTTTGCAATGAGTGGATGCTTCTCTCGTATTCAAATACAGTGGATTCCCACTTGACAGGTGTGAAGACTTATGTCAGGGCTCATTTTGAGCTTTTTTGAGGGATAATTTTTTTTAATTTTCAAGGGCCATGTTTTGGTTTTCACACACTCTTTTTTCATTGTTATTAACCTCTTCATAAATTGATGCAAATCACTTAGTAATAATGCCTTTGTATTATATTGACAAATGGGGGATTTGGATTTGCTCAGAAGCAGAATTAGAACTCACAAATATCTTCAACAATTGTCACCGCTCCATTAAACCTAAGGCTACAACACACAAGAAAAGCTTTAATTTCCTAGACACCACAATATTTAAATTAGCACAAAACAAAAGGCATAAGATAGCAACATGTGTTTTTTTTTTAAATGCTGACCCGCACTTCAATACAGAAAAAGCCATCACCTTAAACATGCTCTTTACTGACTGGTGAGGTCGCAGATAAACAGTCGCATTTTTGTTTCTAACACAGTCACTGCATCTCAAGTATTTACAGAAATGTCAGACACTTAGTGAGATGGGATAATAGATAAATGTAAATCATGAAGAAGTGAAACTGTTCAATACTGAATTAATACAGCATTCATTACAATAGCATCCACATTTTTCATTCATATAGCAGTTCCTGAAGTCCTGCAGCCTTCAGCTAGAAAATTTACATTTAGTTGTAAAGGAATTCATTACTGATTTTCCTTGTTTCAAGATAACTAAGTATTCCTTTGTTGAAAGGTTTAAAATTGATCTCCCTCCCTTTGTAGATTACCAGACACTTTTGTAGACATTCTCCCTCTTTTGCAGATCCTCACTCCTCTTCACAGTACCTCTCTTCCACCCTGCAGTTTCACTTCACACTATCCACTCCATCATCCAATATGCACCTCTACTGTGGCTCAACAGCTTTGTTCACTGCTCCAGACCTGTTCCTCCAGTTACAGGCTGCTTCCTTCCCATGTTTTCTGTCAATGATGCTGCCTTTCGGCTTATAGTGAGTGTGACAGAGAACCAGCCTGTGTTTGGAGAAACTGCTCTGCACAGCTTCTATACAATTTCGTTACAGACGTGAGTTTGACCTGAATGGTGATTGAATTTTCCAGGCAATTTTTGCAGCATTCTGGGGTGAAATCACTTGTTGCCGCTTTGGTTTTGACAGGATTAATGTGGAATGGAATGTAACATCCATGTACCTCTCATAGGGGCAACCACGTAAAGTGAGCTGAGCTGAAAGTAGGGACTCACAATACATCTTTGGCCTCAGAATGAAAATAACTCCTGCAATCCGCTGCAATCTCACTTTCCTCTCTAAAATCAGTTAACATGTTTTGGGCCCCCACACTCATGTCCATCTTTCCTCAAAGTCAATGTTAAATTCCTCCAATCAGGTTCCCACCTCTGCCGCAGTACTTAAACAGCTCTTATCAAAGTACCATCCTATGCGATGCTAGAAAAGGTAAACTTTCCCTCCTCATCCTTCTCAAGTATTTTCAGATTTTGATGTGATTGACCACACCGTCCTTCTCCAATTTCCCTCCACCGTCACACAGCTGTAAAAGACTGCTCTCAGCAAGTTCTATTCGTACCAATCTAACCATAACCAAGTAATCACTGTCAGTGACTTCATTTCCTGACCAATATCCCCAAAGGATCAATCCTTGGCTCACTCTTTTGTCTCATCTAATCCCAACTCTTGGCAACACCATTAGCAAGCACATCACATACACAAATGACATCCAGCTCTGCATTATCAGCAATGCTCTTGTCTCCTCCAGTGTTGCGTGAATAATGAAATGCCAGTCAATGACCATCTCCAAAGAGGTAGAATCTAACCATCTACACTGGATGTGCAATATTATTTCTATCACTGGACCCTCATGATCAATATTATGGGAGTTGCCCATGGGCCAGAAACTAAACTGACCAACCATATAAGTACTGCGATTACAAGAGCTGGTCGGAAGGGTAGGGAATTTGCAATGGATAATTTGCCTCATGTCTCCCAAAGCATATCCATGATCTATTAAGCACAATTTACATGCGATAAAATGAGTGCACCACCAACACTTGAGAAGCTCAACACCATCCAGGACAAAGCTGCCCGCTTGCCTGGTAGCCCATCCACCACTATCAACATACATTTTCTTCACTATTAATGCCCTATGGGAGCAATGTATACCCTTTACAAGATGTGGTGTACTAATTTACCCAGGCTCTTTGAACAGCACCTTCCAAACCACCGACATCTGCCACATGTTCTTTTATATTTATTTGTGGGATATGGATGTCACCGCTGGCCAGCATTTACTGCTCATCCCTAGTCGCCCGTGAGAAGGTGATTGTGAGCTGCCTTTTTGAACTGCTGCAGTCCACCTGCTGTGAGTTGACTTACAGTGCCATTCGGGAGGGAATTCTGCATAGAAGCACAAGGGTAACAGATGGAACACTCAATCACCTGCATGTTCCAAACCAAGCCACACATCACTCAAACTTGGAACTATATCACTGGTCTTTCACTGTCATGGGACATAAGTGCTGGAACTCACTTCCTAACAGCACTGTGAGTTTACCTACAGACTGCAGTGGTTCAAGAAGGCAGCTCGTAACCAGCTTCTCCAGGGCAATTTGGGATTGGTAATGAATTCTAGCTTAGCTGGTGACTCAGCATCCCAGCATCCAGGGGTAGGTGATTGTCTAGTGGTATTATCGCTAGACTATTAATGCAGAAACCCAGCTGATGTTCTGGGGAACTGGGTTCGAACCCCACCATGGCAGATGGTGGAATTGGAATTCAAAAAAGTCTGGAATTAAGAATATACTGATCACCATTAAATCATTGCCGATTATCGAAAAAAAACATCTGGTTCACTAATGTCCTTCAGGGGACGCAATCTGCCACCCTCACCTGGTCTGCCCTACATGTGACTCCAGACCCACAGCAATGCGGTTGACTCTCAAGTGCCCTCTGAAATGGCCTAACAAGCCACTCAGATGGACAAAGACAAAATGGATGGATCACCTAACATCGACCTAGGCACAGGAAAAGACAATGGCAGAAACAGCCCCGTCGACTGTGCACTCCTCACTAACATCTGGGGGTTAGTGCCAAAATTGAGCGAGCTGTCTCACAGACTAAAAACCAAAAGAACTGCGGATGCTGTAAATCAAGAACAAAAACATAGTTGCTGGAAAAGTTCAGCAGGTCTGGCAGCATCTGTGGAGGAGAAAACAGAGTTAACGTTTCGGGTCTGGTGACCCTTCCTCTCACAGACTAGTCAGGCAACAGCCTAAAATAGTCATACTCACAGAAACATACCTTACAAACAATGTCCCAGACACCACCGTCACCATCCCTGGATATGTCCTGTCTCACCGGCAGGACTGACCCAGAAGAGGGGGCAGCACAATGGTATACAGTCAGGAGGGTGTTGCTCTAGGAGTCCTCAACGTTGACTCCGGACCCCATGAAGTCTCATGGCTTCAAGTTAAACATGGGCAAGGAAACCTCCTGCTGATTACCACATACTGTCCTCCCTCAGCTGATGAATCAGTAATCCTCAATGTTGAACAACACTTAGAGGAAGCACTGAGGATGGCAAGGGCATAAAATGTATTCTTGGTGGGGGATTTCAATGTCCACCACCAAAGTGGCTCGGCAGCAGTACTACTGATCGAGCTGGTTGGGTCCTAAGGGACATAGCTGCTAAACTGGGTCTGCGGAAGATGGTGAGGCAACTAACAAGAGGGAAAAACATACTTGACATCATCCTTACTAATCTGCCAGCTGCAGTTGGATCTGTCCATGACAGTATCGGTAAGAGTGACCATTGCACACTCCTTGTGGAGAGGAAGTTCCGCCTTCACATTGAGAACAACCTCCATCATGTTGTGTGGCACCATCATCATGTTAAATGGGGCAGACTTCGCACAAATCTAGCAACTCAAGACTGGGCATCCATGAGGCGCTGTGGGTCATCAACAGCAGCAGAATTGTACTCCAGCACAATCTGTAACTTCATGGCTCGGCATATCCCCCACTTGACCATTACCATCAAGCCAGGGGATCAACCCTAGTTCAATGAAGAGTGCAGGAGGGCATGCCAGGAGCAGCACCAGGCACACCTGAAGTTGAGGTGTCAACCTGTTGAAGCCACCAAACAGGACTACTTGCACGCCAAACAGCAGAACCAGCAAGTGATAGACATAGCTAAGCGATCCCACAATCAACGAATCAGATCTGAGCTCTACAGTCCTGCCACATCCAGTTGTGAAGAGTGGTGGACTATTAAACAACTCACTGGAGGAGGAGGCTCCACAAATGTCCCCATCCTCAATGACAGAAGAGCCCAGCACACCAGTGCAAAAGATAAGGCTGAAGCATTCGCAGCAATCTTCACACAGAAGTGCCGAGTGGATGATCCATCTCGGCCTCATCCAGTGGTCCCCAGCATTACAGATACCAATCTTCAGCCAATTTCATTCACTCCACGCAATGTCAAGAAACGGTTGGAGACATTGGATACTGCAAAGGCTACCAGCCCTGACAACATTCCGGCAATAGTACTGAAGACTTGTGCTCCAGAACATGCCGCTCCCCTAGCCAAGCTGTTCTAGTACAATTACAACACTGGCATCTACCTGACAATGTGGAAAATTGCCCAAGTATGCCCTGTACACAAAAAGCAGGACAAATTCAATCCAGCCAATTACCGTCCCATCAGTCTACTCTCGATCATCAGTAAAATGATGGAAGGTGCCATCAACAGTGTTATCAAGCAGCACCTGTTCAGAAATAACCTGCTCAGTGACGCCCAGTTTGGGTTCCTCCAGGGCCACTCAGCTCTTGATCTCATTATAGCCTTAGTTCAAACATGAACAAAAGAGCTGAATTCCAGAGGTGAGGTGAGAGTGACAGCCCTTGATATCAAGGCTGCATTCGACCAAATGTGGCGTCAAGGAGCCCGAGCAAAACTGGAATCAATGGGTATCAGGGAGCAAACTCTCCGGTGCTTGGAGTCATACCTGACACATAGGAAGATGGTCATGGTTGTTGGAGGTCAATCAATCATCTCAGCTCCAGGACATCTCTGCAGGAGTTCCTCAGGGTATTGTCCCAGGCCCAACCATCTTCAGCTGCTTCATCAATGATCTTCCCTCCATTATAAGGTCAGAAGTGGGGATGTTCGTTGATGATTGCACATGTTCAGCACAATTCATGACTCCTCAGATATTGAAGCAGTCCATGTTCACATGCAACAAGATCTGGACAATATCCAGGCTTGGGTTGACAAGTGGCAAGTGACATTCGCACCACACAAATGCCACGCTATGACCATCAAACGACCGCCCCTTGACATTCAATGGTGTTACCATCACTGAATCCCCCACTATCAACATCCTGGGGGTTACCATTGACCAGAAACTCAACTGGACTCACCACATTAACAGAGCGGCTACAAGAGCAGGCCAGAAGCTAGGAATACTGTGGCGAGTAACTCACCTCCTGAATCCTCAAAAGCCTGTCCACCATCTACAAGGCACAAGTCAGGAGTGTGATGGAATACTCCCCACTTGCCTGGATTAGTGCAGCCCCAACAACACTCAAGAAGCTTGACACCATCCAGGACAAAGCAGCCTGCTTGATTGGCACTACATCTACAAGCATTCACTCCCTCCACCACTGACGCTCAGTAGCAGCAAAGTGTACAATCTACAAGATGCACTGCAGAAATTTACCAAAGATCCTCAGACAGCACCTTCCAAACCCATGACCACTTCTGCCTAGAAGGACAAGGGCAGCAGATATATGGGAACACCACCACCTCCAAGTTCCCCTTCAAATCACTCACCACCCTGACTTGGAAATATATCGTCGTTCCTGCACTGTCGCTGGGTCAAAATCCTGGAGTTCCCTCCCTAATAGCATTGTGGGTCAACCCACAGCTGGAGGACTGCAGCAGTTCAAGGCTGGTCACCACCAGCTTCTCAAGAGCAACTAGGGATGGGCAAGAAATGCTGGCCAGCTAGCGACGCCCACATCCCACAAATGAATACAAAAAAACTAATAAAAATTGATCACACCACTCAAACAACTTCCATCGCTAATGAAAAGAAATTTTGCCCCATTAAATACTGGGAAGACTGAAACCATACCCTTCGTCCCTCACCCTAGCAACACTCTATGATTAAGCCAATCTGTTTGCCATCCTGGTCTCATATTCAATCCCAATTTGAGTCTCCACCACATATCCATGCCATTACTCAACTCAACTGTGTCCAACTTTGTAACAATTGATAGACCGAGCTCGAGAATTTCTTTCCCACACTTTGCTGTCACTCTGTGTCACTTTCTTGCTTAAAACAAATACTTTCGCCCTACCTTTTAGTCTGAATATAACTGAATATATCTGTATGTGGCCCAATGTCATATTTTGTTTTTGAAATGCTCTTGTGAAGTGTCCGCGGCCATTTTATTACATTTAAGTTGTTCTATAAATACAAGTTGCTATTTGTTTTACCATTATACGCAAATTCTGTCAAACTAATACATAAAACAGACAACAGAATTCAGTTTTAGAAATTGCCCCTTCAGCCCTTTTAGTCCTGATTCCCCCATTTAATTGAT
>NW_025967123.1:10271-25000 GCF_021869965.1 Rhincodon typus | reverse complement strand
ATCGCCACCGCCTTACAGAAATTTTGGTTATCAAAGGCAAACATTTCATATTATGCGAAATAAATATACTTATTGCTAGTGAATTTTTACTATATTCAAAAATACTGTGTTACTATGTTACAGACGGCCCATGAAATATATACAACACCAGTGTGGAGGGGTTTAAAACAAAAAATTCCCTGGTCTAAATAAGCTTGCATACAAGTTTAGCGTATCTTTTCTTTTTCTCAGTTCTTAACTCAGTGTCTCTCTCTCCTATGCTTATTAAATTTCCTTCATGGCAGGATATCTGAGAAGAGGTGATTTACGCATTTGACAATACTATAGGCATCATAGCTATAATTGTTCTTCAAGCATTAGAACCTTCTTGTAAGATTTATAAAATGCAATGTTGAGACTTGGTGGAACATGATGGTCATTATCAGTTAAATAAAAAGCCTTCCTGCATTTCAGATCAGTTTTGAATCCAAATCCAATTTCAATGGTGAAGTACTATAAAGGTAGAAAATAAAATTTGTGCAGAGATAATTTTCTATAGTTTCCTTGATGAATTAGCAATACAGTACTGTGCAATAAAAAGCAGGAACATCCCTGGTTCAGATCATGCTGTGTTACGAAGAAGGGATGAAAAGCTAATCTCAGTATTTCTAATGGTAAGAGAGGACAAAACAAACTGGCAGGATTTGTACTCCTAATTGCAATCTAGTGATCCCTGCTTGTGCATGTAGGCAATGGACAAAACAAAATCAAGCGACTTATGATGCTCCAATAGTCACTTAGTTAGTCAGCATACAAAATCTAGTATTGTCCTTTAAATTTTATTCTGTTAAGGCACTAATCACCAATACCAAAAAAGGACGCCTATTGCAAATCCTGCGACAATTAATCAAGTAGTTTTATGAGGTGTGCTGTATCTCCAGCAAAGAAGGCAAGGAAACAAATGCAGTTGGAAACAATTCTGGTTTGTTTTCTAATTTTGTAAAATAATACAATAAGTGATTTTTCTAACAAATGCATCATTGCACCAAGCCAAATGCTTTCTCTATTTTGTTTTAAATACATGATACATCAAGTTTCAAAACAAACACCTAGACAAACACAGTTAATCTGAGGTGCAGCATAATATGTAAGGATTTTGTCAAATGCAAATAAATAAACATTATACAATATAATCTAAATTTTGCTGTGGTGAGGCATCTACATTGTATCTGTCATTAGATTGGCTCTTCACAGCCAGGTTTTTAACTTCTTTAAGTTAACTTTTCAAAAAATGTGAGCTGATTGCATTGCAACACATGAAACAAGGTTTCTGGCTAATCGGTAAATAAAGCAAGAACCAGAGTGCCGAAGTAACCGATCAGAATGAAGCACTGTAAAATAAACAATCCAAGTTTAAAGTAGACAGAGTAAATTCAATAACAAAAACAGAAATTGCTGGAAAAGCTCAGCAGGTCTGGTAGCATCTGTGGAGAGAAATCAGAGTTAAAGTTTCAGGTGCAGTGACTCTTCCTCAGTTCTCCAGCAATTTCTGTTTTTGTTTCTGATTTACAGCATCCACACTTCTTTTAGTTTTTATTAGGGTGAATTCAATATTCAGTATAAAATAAAAGAAGAATGAGGAAGAGAAAATAAAGAAAGTAAATATAAAAATGCAAATTATAAATTTCAATTGTAACATTTGCATTATTTAAACCTCCAATAATTAAAACCTGAAGGAATAAGACTTCATGTTTGCAATAGTTAATTTACAATACTAGACAGGCTGACCAGTAAATCTTAATACCCATCATATCATTAAAAGGTGCTTAAGAACAAACAAGACTTAACTTTCTATGGCCAGTTTAGTCCACATCTACTGCATGTGAGGAGAGGGGTGACATCATGGTAATGTCATTGCACTAGTAATCCAGATGCACAAGCTAATACTCTGGGGATGTGTTCATCTTCCACCTCGGCAGGTGATAGAGTTTGAATTCAATTAAAACATCTAGAACATAAAGCTGGTTTCAATAATGATTACCATGAAACTCATCATTGATTTCGATAAAAACCTGTCTGGTTCACCTATATCCTTCAGGGAAAGGAATTTGCCATTCTTACCTGGTCTGGACAACATGTGACTCCAGACCAATAGCAAGGTGTTTGACTCTTAACTGTCCTCTGAAATGGCCCAGTCATTAGGGCAATTAGTGAGTGGAAACAAATCCCACCAGTGAACAACAGCCAATGAAAGGTAAAAGGCAATAAAATATATGTAGGAACCTTGTACTATTCAATGCAATTTAATGGTAAAGTTGGTAGTGAGATGCCATTTTTGCAGAGCAGTACACCTCCATAGGCAAACTTTTGATTTCTGCTTTTCGTCACATATCTGTCCCATATACTGAAACTGTTGTGTCACTTGTACATAAATGGTGGTGAACACAATTACTTTCATCATTAATTAATTTGCTCCCAGAGGCAACGAGAGAAAGATTTCAAATCACAATTCATCATCCATAGGTTCTACAGGTATACAGTTGCAGGTTGATTGCAAATATTCGACTGGGCTTTTTTGGGCAGAAGGCTGCATGAGCATAATTTACCAGTCTGGAAAGCTGTTTTGGAATTTTATTCTCTCGGGTTTTTACTATGATGAACTATCTATAAGGATCAGTAACATGTTAACGAACTTATTTTTGTGAACTTTTGTTTTCTTTGTGGAGAATTACAGACTGCAAGGCTATTCACAGTAGTTAATTTAAGAGACAGGTTTGATGCTGCTTTATACATTTGCTGGGGCTCAATTGAGATTGTTCTGACATTTGATTGGAAGGTCTTCTTTTGCTTTCCTGGACAAATTCAGTGAAACCTTGCTTAATTTTTTTCTTCACTCTACCCACTACCCTGCTTTTCCACTATCAGCATCGAGGATCTATTTGCAGAGAATGCGGCAAAAGACAAAGAAAACCCTGTTTCTTCAATATAGACACAAGATCACAAAATTAATTAACATTTTCTAGAGACGAATTGGGTTGTCAGTAGATTATGTGAAGAAAGTTTAATATTTATATGATTTCCATGGGCATTCATGTATCATTCAGTTTGTGCATTCACATTTTGAGGTGTTTTTTTCAGATGTTTCGTCCATTTATCAGAATCACAGAAATGTGACAGCGTAAGAAGCACCATTTGGCCCATCAGATTTGCACTGGCTCTCCAAATGAGCATCATAAGTTAACACCATTCTCCTTCTTTTCCCCATACCATGTATCTATTCAAATAATGATCCAATGCCCTTCTGAATGCCTCAACTGAACTCGACCACCACATTCTTTCTCTCACAACACATCGACATTTGCAAATTACTTTAAACCTGTGCCTTCTTGTTCTCGATCCTTTTACAAGTGGGAACAGGTTCTCCTTATCTACTCTATCCAGACCACTCCAAATTTTGAAAATTCCAATTAGCTCATCACTGAGAATGATCCCAAAGTCACAAATCTTCCTCATAACTGAAGTTTCTCACCCCTGTAACCATTCTTCTAAACCTCTTCTGCACTCTTTCCCATGCATTCACAGTTGGCTTACAGTGTGGTTCCCAGAACTGCACACGACACCATTTTATTCCTTGTAAAAGTCTGAAACTCAGCAATGTGTTTCTTTCAATTCCTTTGAGTTTTTCTGAACTATACACAATCTCATGGTGAATGTGTAGGTTTAATTCATTCAGGACACATCCAGTATATTTCATGTACTGACTTAATCAAAATCACAAAGTTTAAAATCACAAATGGGAAGCAATTGAAGTAAAATCATAAGGGCTTCACTTAGCACAGGGTGTCAGTCAGTTCCAACCAGCAATAATAGCCAAGCGAAAAATAACCAGTGACATCCATTTCCAGCCAATACTAACCAACTGGAACACTATTAACACGATATGCCCTCAACAAGGGAGAAGTCAACCAATGGAGATCAAGTTCAATTATAACCAACTGGTCTCAGCCATTCCTTCCTTCTGCCATGTAACCATTTCTTTTCAAATATCTTGGACTTATAATCAGGGATGTTATTGAGTTCTCAACTTCTGGGGCTGCATCTACTTTCTTTAGAACAGTTATTCAGCTTTCACTATTTTGCTAGTTTGGTAATGTACAATTCAGCTTGATTTACTAGTGGGCTTTGGGTTGTTGTAAGTTTAGCATTGAATTACAGAAGAACCCCAAGCTTTTTTCTTTTACATTTGTATCTAAGCAAACTTTAATATGTGCACTTACTGGCAGAATTTTTTATTTACAGGGGTACCTGGCAATATAATTTCTGCATAGAAAACCACAGTGGTATCAGTCATGTTTCAAAGTCAGAAGGTCATGGATTCAAATTCGACACCAGAAACTTGAGCACAAAATCTAAACTGACACTCCCAGGTGGAGATGCAGGTTTTTTCAGAAGCGATGTTAAATTGAGACCTGACTCATTGTCTTACATGCATACAAAAGAATAAGATACTCTCTTGGCCAAGGTTTATACCGTTCTTGCTTGTGATAGCTTACTGCGCAGAAATTGGCTCCTGTGTTTTTAACATTTTCTACACTTCTATAACAATGACTACACTTCAAAAATACTTTACTCTGGGACATTCAGTGACCTTGTAAGGCACTATATAAATGTAAGTGTTGAAGTGAACTCCTAATTAGGGTTCCCCAGCTCCCTTTTGCAAATATACAGAGCTGTTCATCAGTTTAGCTGGATTTTTCAATGTTTACACAATTATTTTTACTTTAATAAGGTTGTACAACAAGTAGTCACAATACTGAATGAATAAATTGAGATGTCATGCAAAATTACAGGACACTTATTCAGCAATGTCTTATTCTTTGCCAGTTATTAACAATTGCCAATGTCTTCCAATACTATTATATACTATATTACATAAAATGTTTATTACAGAAACAGCAGGAAGAAATCTTTTTCATTGCACTAAGTAACCATTGAAACACCGAGGGCAAATCCGTTGAGTAAAATAAGTTAATTATTCCCAGAAAGCAAGACTGTCCCCTAGTGAATAATATAATAGATAAAGTCAAATTATAATTAGTCTCAGTCCTTCAATGGTAGATAAAATAGTAGCTTTTCCCAACATAAAATTCATGCATATTGTTGCAGTATACAATCCTCACCAAACGAGTAAAATGATGTCCTAATTTATGTGGAAAAAACGGCACCCCTGCAATATTTCCTCATGTGATGATGTACACAGGCTTATTGTTTTTTTGTGACTAGCAATGGAAACAGACACAAAGGACACTAATGCAGTAAAAAAAGTCTGCATTCATAACATTGCTAATCACAAACAGTAATTTTCTTAATCCGAGATCTATAAACTATACTTTAGAATACTGCTTCAGTAGACCACTGCAGAACGCAGTGACATAAAGGATACCTTCTGCCTTTTCCATTCTCTAGTACCAAACTTCAGCTCCAGCAGTTTGTCATCAGCAACACATTCCATTAATTTTCCACTTGTTTGTTTCAGGTTCTCCTTCAATAACTTTATCTCGGACCTCTGAGTCGTAACTAGGTACTCTAAATCACTGGAGGAATTATGGTGCATCTGATGATTGAACAAAATAAAAGGATTTCACTGACCAGGCCATCCAAATCACTTTGGATATATACCAGGAGACAGGGAGACAGAAACAGGACATGAGACATTACACAATTTACTGCCAAAATCAAATTATACAAAGCAGTTCAAACCGGGAAGAAGAGTAAAGCAAAAAATATCCAAAAGCTATTTCACCATGTAGCTTCAAAGGTTTTCTTTTAAAATCAACTTGGTTACAGTTTTTTTTAATAACAAAGCCCAAGATATTTTTAAGAATTGCTTTAAAATATGTTGTTCTCATACTGAAGACTTATGATCTTCGCAAATTGCTCCCCTGTTGATACATACACAAAAATGTTTTCATGATTCAGGAATACAGAAGGAAAAAAACAGATATATCCAAAACTGAAACTGCAGTACATAGATTGATTCATGTATTTATTTGGTGAGCTAATTTAACACAGAAAAAACCAAAACCATTAAACCGTTATCAAACATAAAACATTGCAAGCAGCGTATTTATGATGAATACTTATTTTGCAATTTTTTCCATATTTATGCCTAAATGTACCCAATTTAGTTCTAAAGCACATAGAAAACATCAACTTGATCACCAGGAACATTAGTAAAAAGAGACTATTCAGTTCCTCAATCCTGTTCTGCTATTCAATTGGATCATGATTGGTCTAAATCTTCACTGCATCAATCTGAATACCCTGACCCAAAAATATCCTCTCATTACTTTTTGTGTGGACCAAACCCCTTCACTTTTTAGACAAAACACCAAAAGTACTGCAGATACTGCAAACAAAAACAGAAATTGCTGGAAAAACTCAACTGGTCTGACAGCATCTGTGGAGAGAAAACAGAGACAATGATTCAGATCCAGTTCTTAAGAAGGGTCACTGGACCTGAAATGTTAAGTCTGTTTTCTCTCCACAGATGCTGCTGGTCCTGCTGAGTTTTTCCTGTCATTCCTGTTTTTGTTCCTTCACTGTTTGACAATTTGAACTCCTAATCGTCAAGGAATAGCATCGCTATTTTCTTATATAAAATCCTCGCATATAGTAGAGGTGAATGATTTCCAGTCGCAAAACAAGATAATGAATGTGTAAACTAAACCAAAGCTTTGAAGACTAGTAGATTCAGTGGCTGCAGAATGACTAGTTTACATCTCTGGTCAAAAAATGTTCAATGCCAGCTTTCATTTCCTTAGCTATTTATCTTCAAGTTTTGAAATATTTATATTTTAATGCCTTTGTATAAACCCAGATTTCTTAATGATGTTTTCACCCTCATCAAGAACATTTTTGCCATGCAGGCAATTACATTAAAGTGTAGTTGTATTCATCTCACTCTAAACCACTATATGCCATAATTCTATTTGTAAATAAATAAATCTTTTGCTGAAAAGTAATCATACCAACTTTTTCAATTTTCCTTATTTGTTTCTTTTCTCCACTTAAAAGCCTCCTATTTTACAACATTCTAATATAAATCCTGATAAATGCCCAGTGAAGCTGGGAAGAACAATCGAGTTTATCAACTTAAATGTTCACAATGACACCATGAATTTATCAGTTTGTACATATAGTTCTGAATTTATTTGGCACGTCTCAAATCTATTTTAATTTTCAGTGGGTATTATATGTTGCAGGCATTGACCTCATATGCAACTGCAACATCCACAACTTGTCCCTGATGAAATTAACACAGGGTGAAGAACAAGCCAAATATTTTAATGTACACTACATTGTTGTTTGCTCCACAAAAAGGAAGGATCTATTCTGCTACTCCAAATGGACTTGTATTAGAGGTGCAAATGATCAAAGCTTTGGTCTCCTTCCACTCACTGCACAAGTCAAAATTTGCTTACGGTGCAGGCAATGCAGCCAATATGGTCAAAGAAGGGGAACCAAACCCCTTAGGACTATTCAGAAATTTAACTGCAGCCAGCAATCCATTTATTTGTTTTGAAGACTATAGCAAACATGGACTAGGTACAACTAGTATCTCTCGGTAAACCAAATAAAAGGATCCCTGGTGAAGAAGTAATTAACTGTTATACTGTTGCAAAATTCCAATCTCCAACAAATAGTTGTGTTTAGCAAGATGTGCTAAATTATATTCTTCAAAGTTTACTAATACCATTTCAAACAATGACATTTTTTTTACTTGAATGCACCATGGGTGCATTAACCTTTGGAATGTCAAATCAAAGGAAATGAAACAAACTTGAAGTCCTACACTGTCTCAAAACTGTGTGTATCATTTCCAATGCAGAATATAACATTGGACAAGTTTTGTTGTCATATGGGAAATGCTCCCTGATAAGTTAGCACCTCAGTCATATAAAAAAATTGCTAATGCACACTCTTCAATGTGCTAACTATGCATTCCATAATAGTCTATAATTATTAAGAACTGACGAGCAAGACTGAGCCACCTGTGCTTATCTGAAGCCAGGTAATGAAAAAACAACAAAGCTTTCATCACCCCTCAATTGCTGATTGTATTATCAAAACTGTAGCAGAGGTTGGCATCTGGGTGTGACCTTGTTAACTGCTAGGGTAATTAAGTTTGTCCAATAGGGAAACAGGATGATAAATTATTAGTAAGAAGATTTTGTTCACATTTTATTAAATTGGCCTGTCAAAGGGTCGGCTATATTATCAAGGGTCTCATTTATTGGAGGCCAGCCATATTGCCACATCTGTTACAATTATTTATAATTTCAGCAGTTGAAACCAACTGAGTTAGGCATCCGCCATGTAAAGTAATTTACAAATTATCTGATGAGGGAGTGTTTTAGCTTTTCCTCATTTCTATCCTGCAGAAAGTGGTGCTGTAATTACAGAACACGATTTGGTTCTTTTGGGAACTTATCTTGCACTCGTAGTTGTAGTAAGATGCAGCAAGAACATATGGAGGAGCTGGTGCTTCTACTCCCTGAAGCTCGTGACCCGTCTGCCACGGAGCCCTTGAGCTGAATTTGAATGAGTGTGCGCCATGGTTAATGTTCTACACATGCACCGTTTATGCCACAAAACAAATCTGATCACTGTTAATTATGAAGCAACTATAATCAGGGCTTCACATCTGTGTAATGTGAAGCTCAGTAGGCTATATTCCAATAATGTATGACTACCTTTGGGTCATAAATTGCAAGCCATATTGTCTAGATAGTAGTTACTGAATTTAAAGTAACTCCTTTGACAGAGGCCTATCACAAGGACATCTTCTTTTCTCCTGGCTTTATTATACTGCATTTTTTTTATCAGCTATTGACCAGAACATTTAAAGCATATGGCACGCATTCATTAAAGAACTGTAGCAGAGTGCTCGAGTCTAATGAAACCACTTGAGCCATAAAAAGCAGATTTAGTTAATTCAGATTTTATTCATCTATTTGAAATGCTGGACTGCAACATATTGTCTTGGGTTCTGCTGATGAGCAGTGTAGTGGAACACAGAATCAGTCACTCCCCAGCAAAGATATTTCCTTGCAATGTACTGCAGTTAATAGTACAAGAAAAATTCTAAAAGAAAACCTTGTGCCAATCCAATGACTGGAACTCTGAATTTACAAACAAAACACAATGTGCTTGTAGAAACCATTTTGAACAAATAATAAAGATACAATAATCCTAAATGCTGTTCAGCTAGGAATGTAGCTACACCTTATTCAGAAGATTAGCAATTATGCTTCATTTTCAATCTCAGACATTTAAGTACATGTCAATGGCAGTAACAAAGATAACTCTTGCACCAATTAACAGCACATTAAAATTACCTTTTACAATTTGTTGCACATGGTGTTGGGAAAGCCTAGGATAGCACGTCAACTCTCACAACAATTGAGGCCCTTAAGCAGTTACATACAGACCACTTGAAGGCCGTTTCCTGCCTAGCCTCAATTTCGAGACTGGCAGAATTAGCTCAGGGGCTGTAGGGCAGCCTGACAGACCACTCTGTTTGGGTTTCAAGCAAGAAGGTTGGGGAGGTGGTAGGAGATTTGTGGCCTTTAAGCACACCCTTTCCACACTGGGTGCAAATGAAACCCAAGGACTGCTTGCCCATGGGCGCCCCACATCCCCATCCAGGCTTCTGTCAAGTTCCTATCCTCCACTTCCTGCAAACCACAGTCCTACCCGTGGCTAAGCCACAAATCCCCCTCTACTTCTCTGTGAATTCCTTGCAGTTAGCTGACCACTGACTATGAATCTAGAGAGCACCTATATTGCCAGTGTTGGTGACTGCTGCCATTCGCACAGCTGGAACTACAGAGCTGCCAGCCATCAGAATGGTCAATATCTACTTGATGTAGTCCTACACCCAAGTGAGGGGAGGAAATCCTGTCTCCAGCCAATTAACATTCCTCAGAATGTTAAACGGTTGTCAAGCTGCCAGCATGTACAGGGATGCATTTCCTGCTGATTCTTCAGATGGCAGCCATCTGAAAAATCCTGTCCACTATTTCCACTGATAATGGTTCAGCTTTCTATAAGTCATTGCACAAATGTTACAGGTGAAAAAGAACCAGCAATGATCAATAATGTGCACGTTCACACAGATACATTTCAACACAAAATTGTGCACAATTTATTTGTATACTAAAATAAAGGTTGTATGTACATACATATATTTTTCATAAAACTATTAAAAGCTAGCTCTCCTGCCAATAGAAACCAAAGCCACAATTTTACTCTTCCCCAAGTGGTTTGGGAATGGCGAGGAAGTTAGGAAGACACAGCAAAAATGGAAAAATCAGATTCTCAACATTGAGAAAAAGATTACCCTTCAGTTTAAAAGGGCAAGTTCTGAATCTCACTAATGAGCAGCAACTATACATATATTTATATACATTTGCAACTCATTACAAGCTAATCTCATCTCATTTCTTTACCATTCCCAATTCTCCACTCCTTCCCAGAAAAACTGGATGGAACCAACACCCAACATGAAAGTCAGAATAGTTACCTGGAGCAGCAGCTCACCACATGCTTCTCCAGGCCTTCATCTAGCTATTTTCACCACAATGTGCCTGCATGTTCTGTGGACACCATCCTCTTCCACTACAAAAGTGAGCATTGCCAAACCACTAGCCTTACCACATTGTTATGGCTGCTTTCAGACCAATCCCACTTCAGCCATTCCAGAATTCAGTTTGGAACACACAGGCAATTACGACTTGCATGCTTCTACCATGTTGCTTTGCCTGCAGGAACACACACACATCCCATTCAATCAGCACAGAATGCATCTTGTGGCTCATAGTTTACATTTTTGTGTACTTGGAAGCTGCCAGCCTCTGTAACAAGCATTCATTTTTAGTGCAGAGGAAGAGGTAGGCTGCTTTCACAGTTCAGAGCACTGAATAGTCAAGAGTGTAGACATGCTGCTTTATGACAAATTGTTACGTCAATGTCATACCTACATCATGCACCAGCAGTTTACGTGGACAACACTTTGCACATGCATCAACCAATTGGCAACTAGACTAGAATTCAGTGGGCTCAAGGGCAAGTACAATCAGTAACAGTGTACCTCGAATCAGTCAAGGGTATTGTCTGATTCAGGACTTGGCGTGTGCTCATTTTTCCTGCAATGAGTAAGGGAGCAATTTAGTGCAATGTGGATAGAACAGTAATTAGTGGTGATAGATTAGCAGGATAAGAGAGTGCGTAGGAAGCACAGAGATTAGGAAGGGTTGGTCATTTTGGCACAGTGAGAGGCATTGCGTGGACATGGTGCATTAATTACTGAGAGTTATAGTCCATGAGCCTCGATAATTTGAGTGTGTATTGGCAAAATTAGAGTGAGTAACACGCCTGATAGTGTGAAATAGTATAGAGAAGATGGTGGCAATTTACACTGCAGAGCACAAAAGATCATTAATCTTATCCCTGCACTGTGTATGTGTTTCTCCTGGGACATTACAATGACCAGGCCTCTATCAACATTCATGCTGGCTGAGTCCAATGGCATGGTGTCCTTTGTTGATAAGCAGGGAAAAGTACTGCCCTCCTTTCCACCATGCCATCCACCAGCAGTCCCAAATATTTGTGGGAAAACCAAGGAACTAACATGCCTTTCTGTGCTATTTATTTTGGGATAACAGTGTAGGACCACAGTGTGAATGGCAGTTCCCAGCTTGCAGTACTCGAAGTGCTGTGGAACTGGGATTTAAATATGGCACAAGATGCACGAACTTTGCGAAGAACTGATACGGATGAGCACTTCTGCCTTTCCTGCTGCACAATTCTATGAGATGGCCACCAGAGAGGCCAGCTGCATAATTAATGGGCTGAAGAGAGAATAATGGCATGAGAAAAGTTGACATAGACCAAGGTGGAGCACTTGCCGTGTCACTCAGAAAACACATTGCCAAAAAAAATCTTAGCCTGTTAGAGTAAGATGAAAGAAGAAGCAGATAAGAAAGAAGTTATTTAGAATATTTAAATAAAAGTGTAAAAAGAGAAACAGAATAGGATAATTAATAAACATAATTTGTTAAAAGCAACTCATGTCATTTCATTAGGTTTATATTTATAAATGTAGAACCATTCAAATTATGTCAAAGAGGCTCGCTGAACCAACAAGTCTGCAAATTTTCCCACCAGAGATAGTTACTGAAATTGTACTCTCTCTGCCCCTTCCCGGACCTCTTGAACCTTTCCCTATTCAAACACTTATAATTCATTGTCAAATGATGTTATAGTCTCTGTTTCAATAGCTACCTTTAGTAAGGCTTTTTTTTTGTTGTTCTAATGATTCCCCAATGATATTTCTTTTAACTTACTTTCTGGTTCGTTGAGTATTGACCTTCAATCCTGTGATCAATTCACCAACTACAATAATGCAAACAATTTTTCACTGTACATTTTCTCAAAGCTTCCCATAATTTAAAGACCCCTATTATAGCTGAAGCTTAATTTAGAAGCCTTTCTTCACAGGGTCTTACAGGCGAAGAGATGGTCAATCAGCCCACAGCTGTTTGAAAGAGTTAGTTAGTTCATACCACTTCCCTACGCTTTTACCACAGCAACACAATTATTTGTCCCGTCCAAGTATATATCAATTCATGACTACAGCTTCTCATTCCTGGTAACAGTCGAATTAATTTTGCTGTACATTTTCCAAAATTCTAAAATCCTTCCTGTATTGAAGTGCCTAGAGAAGCACACATGAAAACCCAACCGTAGCTTAACCAATGCCCTATACAAATTCAGCATAAGTTATTTGTCTTAAAGACAATAATTCAATTTGCTTTGTGGCCTTTCCAATATGCAAATTCACCTTCAAAGATGATTATATCTGCAAAGAATAAAAAGACTTGCATTTTATAACAACAACATAATTTGCTGGATTAGCTCAACAGGTCTGGCAGCATCTATGGAGAGAAACCAGAGTTAACACTTCAGATTGAGTGACCCTTCCTCAGAACACTTTGTAGTATCTTGCATTTTGCAGTATCTTTCATAACCACAGGACATTTGGAGGCATTTTAAAGTACTATTGAAATGCAGTCATGGTGGTAAAACCAAATAACTGTCCACTCCACGAACTCTCTACACCATTATGTGTTCTTCCTTCATGCACCATTCATCTAATTTGACTAAACTGAGGTCCAGATTGCACATCACTGTACCTTTTCAAATGAGAAACCAGTGCAGCAATATTGAATTTATGAGTTTGATGCCCATTGCCTGCTCTACAAAGGGATGGGTTGAAGGAGGTGGCACGCTAAATTGGTCAGAATGTGTTGACATCATCATCACTGCCGTTTGCTCACAGATAAGGATGACTCTCTTCCACTGTAAGGGTGAGTGCGTAGGTGGCTGTACAGATCGATGCGGCTTCCACAGGCTCTGTTACACCTGGGGCAGAAGGTGGTCGTGGGAAGGGGTTGGTGGGGCGTTGATATAGCTGTGTGCTGCTTACCCTGTTTTTGCCTGGCTTCTGCTGTTTCCCGATGGCAAGTCTCAAGATGTTCGACATCTTCTTGAATGTTTCTCCTCCAGTTTAGTCGGTCTTGGGCCAGTGTCTGAGAAAATGCCACACTTCATCAGTGAGGCGTTAAGGATATCACTGAAGGGCTTCCTCTGTCCACCTGGGGCTTGCCTGCTGTTTTGGTGCTGGGAGTTGAGCACCTCCTTGGGGAGTCTCATGTCGGTCATGTGGACGCGTTTCCTGCCCATCACCGCCGACGAAGTGTGGTCAGTGCCTCAGTCCTGGGGATGTTAAATGCGGTGACACTGATGGCTTGAAGAGTCAAAATAACTGAATCCTTCACAGTAAGTGCCCAGGCTTTCAAAACAATTTCCCTTCGAATCTGCACAGCCGAAGTTACTTCCATTTTCTATAGTTTTGTTTATTAACTCATGGGTCGTGGGTGTTGCTGACTGGCCAGCATTTACAGCCCATTCACCGCCTTGAGAAGGCGGTGATGAGCTGCCTCCTTGGTCCTCTGCAGTTCTTGAGCTGTAGGTAGACCCACAATGCCTTTAGGGAGGGAATTCCGGAATTTTGACCAAGCGGCACTGAAGAAACAGTGATAGTAAGAACTGAAGATGCTGGAGAATCCGAGACAACAAGGTGTAGAGCTGGATGAACACAGCAGGCCAAGCAGCATTAGAGGAGCAGGAAGGCTGATGTTTCGGGCCTAAACTCTTCACCAGAATTGGGGAGGGGAAGGGGGTTCTGAAATAAATAGGGAGAGAGGGGGAGGCAGATAGAAGATGGATAGAAGAGAAGATAGGTGGAGAGGAAACAGACAGGTCAAAGAGGCGGGGATGGAGCCAGTAAAGGTGAGTGTAGGTGGGGAGGTAGGGAGGAGATAGGTCAGTCCAGGGAGGACAGACAGGTCAAGGGGGCGGGATGAGGTTAGTAGGTAGGAAATGGAGGTGTGGCTTGAGGTGGGAGGAGGGGATAGGTGGGAGGAAGAACAGGTTAGGGAGGCAGGGACAAGCTGGGCTGGTTTTGGGATGCGGTAGGGGGAGATTTTGAAGCTTGTGAAGTCCACATTGATACCATTGGGCTGCAGGGTTCCCAAGCAGAATATGAGTTGCTGTTCGTGCAACCTTCGGGTGGCGTCGTTGTGGCACTGCAGGAGGCCCAGGATGGACATGTCGTCTGAGGA
>NW_025967123.1:0-9871 GCF_021869965.1 Rhincodon typus | reverse complement strand
CTGGGGCCAAGAAGACTTTCCTCATCAAGTAGATGTTCACCTGCACATCTGCTAATGTGGTATACTGCAACCCCCATCCCAGGTCCCAGGAAGACTTTCCACATCAAGCAGATGTTCACCTGCACATCTGCTAATGTGGTATACTGCATCCGCTGTTCCCGTTGTGGCCTCCTCTACATCGGGGAAACCAAGCGGAGGCTTGGTGACCGCTTTGCAGAACACCTACGTTTGGTTTGCAATAAACAACTGCACCTCCCAGTCGCGAACCAGTTCGCCTCCCCCTCCCATTCCTCAGACGACATATCCATCCTGGGCCTCCTGCAGTGCCACAACGACGCCACCCGAAGGTTGCAGGAACAGCAACTCATAATCCGCTTGGGAACCCTGCAGCCCAATGGTATCAATATGGATTTCACAAGCTTCAAAATCTCCCCTCCCACTACTGCATCCCAAAACCAGCCCAGCTCGTCCCCGCCTCCCTAACCTGTTCCTCCTCCCACCTCAAGCCACACCCCCATTTCCTACCTACTAACCTCATCCCGTCCCCTCGACCTGTCTGTCCTCCCTAGACTGACCTATCTCCTCCCTACCTCCCCACCTACACTCACCTTTACTGGCTCCATCCCCGCCTCTTTGACCTATCTGTTTCCTCTCCACCTATCTTCTCCTCTATCCATCTTCTATCCGCCTCCCCCTCTCTCCCTATTTATTTCAGAACCCCCTTCCCCTCCCCCAATTCTGATGAAGGGTCTAGGCCCGAAACGTCAGCCTTCCTGCTCCTCTGATGCTGCTTGGCCTGCTGTGTTCATCCAGCTCTACACCTTGTTGTCTCTGAAGGAACAGTGATGTATTTCCAATCAGGATGATGAGTGGCTCAAGGGGAAATTTGCAAGTGGTGGTATTCCCATCTGTCTGCTGCTCTTGTCCTTATAGATGGTGTGGTTGCAGACTTGGAAGACACTGTCTAAGAATTTCTGTTCTGTAGCTTACAGATAGTACATACTACTTAGCTTCAGTAGTGGAGGGAGTGGATGCTTGTGGATGTGGTGCCAGTCAAGTGGGCTGCTTTGTCCTTGATGCTTTGTCACGATACTTCAGTGTTGTTGGAGATACACTCATTCAGGCAAGTAGGAAGTATTCCATCACTCTCCTGACTTGTGCCTTGCAGATGGACAGGGTTTGGTGAGTTAAGAGGTGAGTCACTCGCTGCAGTATTCCTAGCATCTGACCTGCTCTTGTAACCATTGTATTTGTAACTTTATAACATTCACTGAGTTTATGCTGCATTTCTGTTCGCTTTAACATCTTTGCCTTGTGTTGAGCTCAAAGCATTATAAAGGAACAAAGCAAAGGCTGCCACTTGGATCTTGACCACATTCACTGAATAAATTTTCTCTGCTCAAAGTCACTGTTCACACCAATTGCATATTCAACAGGTGAATTTGCAATGGTTGGCAGATTTCTATCAATAAAGTGGCTTGTGAGCAATATAGTAGGTCATTGTTGCAGGTGAAATCAGATTGACTGATAATTCGTTGATGTTGAGGACAAAATAATTTTCTATGAAATCATATATTCTACATACTCGGCATGTAAATTAGCAGCTTGAAATGGCTAACAAAAAAATTCTTGCGCACTTAAAATTACAGCTACCTACTGCAGTGCCAGGCAATTAAATGGCAATGTAGTCTGCATCTTATTTATTGTTAATAAGTAAACAAGATAAGTTTGGGCAGCACGGTGGCTCAGTGGTTAGCACTGCTGCCTCACACCACCAAGGACCAGGTGCAATTCCAGCTTTGGGTGACTGTCTGTGTCGAGTTGTCATGTTCTCCCCATGTCTGTTTGGGTTCCCGCCAGTGCTCGAGTTTCCTCCCACAGTCCAAAGACGTGCAGGTGAGGTGGATTAGACGTGGTAGATGTGGGGTTTCAATAGGATTGGGGGCTGAGTGGGTGGGATGTCCTTTGGAGGATTGGTACAGATTTGATGGATTGAATGACTACATAATATAGGCACTCTATGATTCTGTGAGATCGTGTTGGAGCCCTTTTGCACTGCTCTTCATTTCATGTGAATAAAATAATGACACTTTGTGACAATTCTTTTTGTCATGTTGACTATTATTGTTTCATACTTAATTCTGACCTTTTCTTAACATGAAAGATGCGACTGTCTTATTAATATTAGAGTCAGGAGAGTCACCAGACTAGTAATCCAGAAGCCCAGGTTAAAGTTTTGGGGACTTGGGTTCAAATCTCATCATCAAAGGTCATTATATTTGAATTCAGTAAAATATGGAACTAAAAGCTTATCTAATTGTGACCATACAAAATCTGGATCACTGGTGTCCTCTAGGGAAGAAAATCTGTCATCTTTACCTCATCTGGCCTGCATGTGACTCCAGTCCCAAAGCAATGTGGTTGACTTTTAACTGTCAACTGAAATCAGTTTGAGGATAATTAGGGATGAGCAACAAATACTAGCCTATATACCATGCAAGAATTTTTAAGTTTTAAATTCTGAATTTTCCGCAATTTTTAACATCAATACCTTCATGTATAGTAGTCACAAGTATAACAACTGTCAAGGTAAGTAACAGGCACAATACTAGCAGATGAACAGAAATATCTCTAAACTGCTTTAATCACAGAGAAATTGTGACATTTTAATGATTTAATCTGTGAAATATGGAACATCTATAGATTTTTTTTATTCATTCACAGGATGAAGGCATTGCTGGCTAGGCGGCATTTATCGCCCATCCCTAATTGCCCAGAGGGCAGTTAAGAGTCAACCACATTGCTGTGGATCTGGAGTCACATGTAGGCCAGACCAGGTAGGGATGGCAGTTTCCTTCCCAAAAGGACATTAGTGAACCAGATATGCTTTTCCTGACAATTGACAATGGATTTGTGGTCATCATTAGACCCTTAATTCCAAATATTTATTGAATTCAAATTCCACCATCTGCCGTGGCCGGATTCGAACCGGGGTACCCAGAATATCACCTGGGTCTCTGGATTATCAGTCCAGCGATAATACCACTAGGCCATCGCCTCCCCACAGATTGAGCATCATCTTCCAAGAAAACTGTTCATTCTATTCACAATTCACACATAGTTGACTACCATTCTTTTAAGTTAAATTCCAAGAACCCTAATGCTTTATTGTACATCTTTTATAAACAGCTATTTTGCAGCAATAATCACCACAGTCAGGGCTCTGAATCTCGAACTATGCAGAAACAAATCCACAGTGGTAGAGATTTGCAAAGCTAATGTTAACATCAGACAAAACTTAAATACAGAGACATAAAGCGTGCCTGAACCAGCTGGCTGACGTACCTCCCCTCACTGAGCAAACAAGTCTGAAGATCACCAAGCTTGATCCATTGGTCTCACTTTAACATTTCAGGTAAGCAGAAGGTGATTGATCAGAAAGACAATGACTTTCTAGAATGCTACAGAGAGTGGGTGAGGGATACATTTCTGCTGCCCCTATCTCCAGTTGCCTAACTTTCTGGTGGGGACCACTTGCTCGGCTGTATCCACATTAACAGTTCCTGACTGGAACGGGTCCACTGTTTGCTCATCAAGGAAGACCAATTTCAACAGCCTGACACCTGCTTTATGCCGCTTCCCAAATATATGGAGAATGGGCTGATCGGACTCTTTTTAGGGCACACTTTCTCAATTAGTTGAAACATCCTGACACAAGAGTCAAAATCATACAGTAAAATCTAGCAAAAAGCTCCTCAATGCATTTTTACCCACACTATAAAACAAACAATGGTGGCAAATGATAAAGTTATTCGGAGAACTATGGCTAACATTGTACTGGTCCACATTAACTGTGTCCAGATTTTGCTTCCATTTGTGACTTTCTTTAAGTTTTTGCCTTTTATCCTTTTACCTTAACCCAATGTACTGTAAATGTATCCCTTCAGCATACAGAATGAATAATTGGCTGTAGACTCAATGCTGAGTGACTCCACAGGTCAGCTAGCAGAAACTGCATTTCCCATCCGTAGCACTTCTCATGCATCCTCGTTTCCCAGCTGAAAACTGATCATATTTCTCACATGAATAGTTGGCAGGTGAGAATGTCGACCTCTACTGAGACTTAACCACAAAAAACAATTCCAACAACCAAAATATTTAAAATTATTAGTGTACTATCAGGATGAAAAAGAATTTTAAATTAGATCAGAATACATTTGCCCTGTCTGACACTATGAATGAGTAATTGGAAGTGCATTGTATAGTGGTATGGCTGAAAAATACACTACATATTGATAGCGCCTTTGATGTAAGCAGGTTAAAGAAAACAATAGAGCAAACATTACACCATTCAAACACCCACTGAATAGCTTCTGTAAACACCATGAAATATTTATCAAACACGATGCCCTTTCTGTGTCCTCATTCCCACCCATACAAACATAAAGGATTTTCAACAGGAATCATGCATGTGTACAGTGTGGACATATTAACTGATTCATTAAGACATGGATTCATTAAGTCTACATTACAATTACTGAAACTCTCAAAAGGTTTGCATCACAGAAGGCCAGATTTGTTTGTCTTTCTTTTTCTCAGAGATCTCGTAGCAACACTTAATAAATTTATCAAGGATACCTTAACGGTTCAAACAAGTATCTGGCCAGTAAGCTAATCAGTGTGGTCTAGTTAATAAACTCCTCACCCTGGAATGAGATGAACGTATGTGCAAGCCACACCTTAACATACAAGAATATGAGCAAATGAACAAGGAATGCAATAGGCCATTCAGCTCTTCAAGACTACTCTGCCATGCCTAATCTGATTGTAACCTCAAATCCACATTTCCACCTACCCCACTGGCCATCTGCATAAAGCATCAAATCAAAGTCCCAGTTGATTGCCTCAATGTGTCAAGTGAAAATTAAAGATCCAAAGCCCTGCTCTGAAAAGAGTAAAATTCACAGTGTCCAAGTAAACATCCTCTCACTCACTCAATTCCTTGCTGCTCGTGGATTCTTGTTATTTAGCTGCCAGATAGAACTGTATCACAATGAGGGCATATCAAAATAATTCTCAATACTGGTGAGGTTCAACTCCATTTTTCTGTTCAGTACTGTGAACAAATCCAACAACCAATTGGGGAAGAACCTATCTTTTACTTTTATTAGCTTAAATAGCTTCTTCAAGATTCTGATAGCACTGCTGCCCCACCCACTTTGCGATGCAAGCTGTATGGACAACTAACTTGTTTATACAGTGGAATGCACCTGAACACAATTCAAGACATCTCAGATATACCAGAGAAGGATGATGAGCCTGGCCATTAGGGCATATTTAGGTCCTGAAGGTTGAAAACAATATAAGAGTGGTGGAGGAAACTATAACTTATCTTAAGAGGACACTATAGCTTATCTTAAGAGGATGGTGGGAGTGAGATCAAGTCTGAAAGGGGTGGGATAAGGCAAAGGAGGACAGCAGCAAACAAGAGGAATTGGAAAAATATCAGAAGGAGTCACACTACATCAGCTGCACAGAAAATTTCAAAGAAGCAATGGTAGTGCTGGTAGATGCAAGTGCCCTGGGAAACAAGGATGGCAGTCAGATCAAGGAAACGAACAGCAAACATCAAGAAAATGTCATCTTTATGATTTCCACCATTTCCCTGCAGGCAGTGTTTTAATGACCTCACCAGAACGGTCAAAGTAGCCAACTGCTTCCCTATCGCCATTATTTTCTAACAATGTCATGATATGCATCCTTTATTCGTTCTCCTAATGGTGCCAGATGTTAAGTTGTGATCTGGCATCAAGAATCACATGCTCCACAGAAGTCAGCTCTACCTCTAAACTCTACAGAATTCTAGCAGTCAATTGTCTATTATGCAAGGGTCAATGCTTACATGTTGTTGTTCCCGTTTGATACTGTCTTATCCTGTATACATCTGCTATTTATCTTCCACTCCTGTTCTTCACTGTTCATTATTGGACCCATGTGGAAGTGGCCATTGTGAACAACATGATAAGGATTACTTCATTCATCCACTTTTCTACAAGCTTAAGTCAAGTACCATTCATGCATAAAGAATGTAATTTCTGAGCTGGATGAAAAGTATTCCAGGCTGTTGAGTGAGGCAAGAGAGGAAATAGCAGGGGCACTGATTATAATTTTCAATTCCTCTCTGGTCACAGGAGAAGTGATGGAGGACTGGAAGACAGCCAAGGCAGTAGATTATTCAAGAAGAGAGAGGAAGGGATAAACCAGGAAACTACAGGCCTGTCAGTCAAAACTCAGTGAAGGGGAAAATAATGAAAGCAATTCTAAGGAATAGAATTATTCCACACTTGGAGAAGCTGGGATTAATTAAGAATAGTCAGCGTGGTTTGGTTAAGGAGAAGCCATGTCTGAGCAACTTGATGCAATGTTTCTAGGAGGTGACCAGGAGTGAGATAAGGGACTTGCATTTGATGTAGTCTACTTGGACTTCAGCAAGGCTTTAGATAAGGTCAGGCATGGGAGTCTGATTGCAAAGATAACAGCCACTGGGATCCAAGGAAATTTGGTTAATTGGATCCAGAATTAGCCGAGTGCCAGGAAGCAAAGGGTGATGGCTGAGCGATTTTTTTTGTAACCGGAAGCCTGTATCTGATGGGGTCCTGCAGGAAATCAAGTTGGGGATCCTCAATTTCGTGCTATGTATAAATGATTTAGACTTGAATGTAGAAGGGTTGATCCATAAGTTTGTGGATGATTCAGGAGGTGATGGCCCAGTCATACTATCACTAGACTCACTCATCACTCATTGGCAGCTCCTCACAGACGAGGATGAATTTCTTCCATGCTCAAGGTGAGTCGTAGGTGTCCCACAATCTGGTATAGCTTCTGCTACACTTTTAATCCTGAGATCCAGATAATGTCTGGGGACTGGGTGCAAATTGTGGTGGAATTTGAATGCAATAAAAATCTGGAATTATGAGTCTAATGACAATGAAAACATTTGTGATAGTCAAGAAAACGCATCTGGATCACTAATGGCCGTTAGGGAAGGAAACTGCTGTCCTTACCTCGTCTGGCTATTGTGTGATTCCAGAACCATAGCCATGAGGTTGACTCTTCACTGCCCTCTAGGCAATTAAGGATGGGCAATAAACGATAGCCTCGCTGGAGATGCCCAAATCTCAAAATTGAATATAAGAAAGATACTAAAATTGGTGGGGTAGCAATTACTGAGAAGGATAGATTAGAAGGCAGGAGGATACAGAGGGGTTGATCAGATAGGTTAATAAGTGGCAAATGACATTCATTCTGAGTAAGTATGAGGCGATTCACTTGAGCAGGATAAACAAGGCAAGGGAACACATGATGAACAGTAGGACCCTGGGAAGCATCAAGGGTCAAGAAGCATCAAGAAATTGGTGTGCATGTCCATCGGTCTTTTAAGGTGGCAAGACAGGTTCATAAGATCATAAGATAGAGAAGCAAAATTAGGTCATTCACCCCATTGAGTCTGCTCTGCCATTCGCTCATGGTTGATATGTTGCTTAACCTCATTTTCCTGTCTTCTTCCCATATCCCTTGATCTCTTTACTTATCAATAAATTATCTATCTCTATCTTAAATCCATTCAATGACTTAGTCTCCACAGCCTTCTCCAGCAATGCGTTCCACAGATTCACCAGCCTCTGCTGAACAAATTCCTCCACAGCTCGGGTCTAAAGGGTCGTCCCTTCATTATGAGGCAGTGGACTCAGGTTCTCATTTCTGCTACTAATGGAAACGTCATCTCCACATACACTCTTTCGAGGGCTCTCAATATTCTCTAAGTTTTAATGAGATCACTCCCTCATCCTTCTCAAGTCCATCGAGTACAGACCCAGAATCCTCAGCTGCTCCTCATACGTCAAGACCTTTCTCGTAAACCTCTTCTGGGCCTCTCCAATTCTAGTACATCCTTCCTTAGATACGGGGCCTAAAACTGCTCACAATATTCCAAATGCAGTCTGATCAGAGCATATACAACCTCAATAATACATATCTGATCTTGTATTCCAGCCCTCTTGAAATGAAAACAAACACTGCCTTCCTTACTGCCAACTGGCCCTGCATATTAACCTTAAGAGAATGCTGAACTAGGGCTCCGAAATCTCTTTGTGTTTCAGATTTCCAAGGCTTTCTTCATTTAGAAAACAGTCTATTCTTCCTACCAAAGTGCATAACCTCACATTTTCCCACCTTGTACTCCGTCTGCTACATCTCTGTCCACTCGCCTAGCATGTCCAAATCCTTCTGCAGCCGCCCTGCTTTCTCAAAACTATCAGTTCCTCCACCTGCTTTTGTCATCTACAAACTTAGCAACAATGCTCTCAGATTCTTATCCAGATTGTTAACGTGAATAGCTGTCCCAACACTGACCCCTGTAGAACTAAAGATCACATGCTGCCATCATGAAAAAGACCCTTTTATCCTCACTCTCTGCATTTTGCCAGTCAGCCAATCCTCTATCCATGTCAGTAACTTGCCCCTAACACCATGGGCACTTATCTTATTTCGCAGCCTCCTGTGCAGCACCCTGTCATGCTTGGGATGAAAATCTATGAGGGGCACAGATAGGGTAGACAAGAAGGAACTTTTCTCCTCAGTGGAGGGATCAATGACCAGTTTGCATGGATTTAAAGCAAGAGGCAGAAAGTTTAGATGAGATGCCAGGAAATAATTTTTCACCCAGAAGATAGTGGGAATCTGGAACTCACTGTCTGTATGGGTGGTAAAGGCAGAAACCCTCACAAAATCTGCTAAGTACTTAGATGTGCACTTTGTACGTATGGGCCAAGTGCTGGATTAGAATATGCGATTAGAATAGTTAGGTGCTTGTTTTTGACCAGTACAGACTCAATGGGCCAAAGGGCCTCTCTTCTGTGCTTGAGACCGCTATGACTCTATAACAGCTGCATTTACCTTCATTACCATGTCATATGTAAACAAGCTTCATTTTGGGCTTTGTGTATCTTCTACCAGAAATGAATTCTAAACCTAAGTGTACCTCTGGCTTTCTGGTCTCATTTTAGATTTAAATCTCTTTTACACCGTCGAAAATAATCTAAATTTAAGTTTTAAAAAAGAACCAAAGTGGAAAATCTCACCTGCTTTTAAGTAACTCAAAAATTAACCAGAGCAGAGATGTACATTTAAGATCACACAAATATCTTGATGTCTTTGTCATTACTTTGTTGGTGATAATTTATTACTCCTATACATACATGGTACAGTTCTGTTGAACAGTTCCCAGGGCGGGGCCTCAACAGCAGCAAATACAGAAGTAAAGGCAGGGGTAGAATATGCTAGCTCTGATTTTCCAACTGCAACTTGCCATTCACTCCTATCATTTCACAATGGAATTTTCTACCATGTTAATATTTCAGCTTGGTCTGATACAGCGAACTACTATTAGCATCCAGTATCTTACCTGCTCCAAACAATCAGCAGTAGTCCAATATGTCATGGTTTGCTTAGAATCTAAAGCCTGCTGTAGCTTTCCAAGAAGCAGGTTTATCTGTTGCTCCTTTTGATATAGTTGAGCTGTCAAGGAAAGGTGTCTTTGATGATGCTGTGCCTCACTGGATTTCAACGCCTCATGTCGCATGTTCAGCTCACTGTAGTGCTAACATAAAAATGTACACCATCAGTACAGATTAGGCACAGAATATTCAGGTAGACACAAGAGAATCACATGCAATATAATTCCTGCAAGGGAAAAAAGTCAGCACTTGATAAAGTGTTTTTCTTTCTTAAAATACCACAAGGATTGTTCTAGACAAAATCGAGGCACACAGCTGGAGATCAAGATGACAGAGTCCTTTTTCAGAATAATCAA
>NW_025967122.1:0-25000 GCF_021869965.1 Rhincodon typus | reverse complement strand
GGCAACTTTTTCATGCAGACGGTGGTGCATGTATGGAATGAGCTGCCAGAGGAAGTGGTGGAGGTGGGTACAATTACAACATTTAAAAGGCATTTGGATGGGTACATGAATAGGAGAATAGCAGGAAATGGACCAAATGCTGGCAAATAGGACTAGATTTATATAGGATATTTGGTCAGCGTGGACAAGTTAGACCAAAGGATCTGTTTCCATGCTGTACTTCTCTATGACTCTAAATAGTGGATGTGGAGGTTATGATTTTCCAAAGTTTCATGCATTCTACAATGTTCTTAGCAGACTGGAAGTCAGAAAATGTTATACAGTATTCAAGAAAGAAGGAAATGCGAAAATAGGGGACTACAGGCCAGTTAACACGACAGTCATTGAGAAACTGTCAGATACTAACATTAAAAAAAACTCTTCACAATACACCTAGAAATCGTAGTATGATCAGATAAAGTCAATATTTTATGGGAAGGAAATTGTGTTTAAAAATTTTTAGAATATTTGATCATAGAATTGTATGGGAGATAAAGTGTAACTAGTCCATATTGTACACATGGATTTCCAAAAGGCATTAAATGTTTAAGATACCATACATAAGTTAAGAGTAATGTATAAGACAAGGGTTAATGGAGTTGGAGTGATATTGTAGCAAAGCTAGGGAATAGGTTACTGACCAGGAAGCAAAGAGTAGGGACATACAGGGCAGTTTCAATTTGGCAGGCTGTAATTATTGGAATGCTGCCAGATTCAGTCAGCTATTTGGAAATTATATTAATGACTTTGGCAAATACTACGGTAATGTACTCATGTTTACCAAAAATATAATGCTCTATGGGAAAGTAAGCTGAAAGAGGACATAAAGATGTTAAAAAGAGATATAAACAGGTTAAGTGAGTGGGAATAAGATGATTAATAAAGTACGATGTGGAGAAGGTCAGTGATTGTTTAAAAGGCACGAAAGAATTGAATGTATTCATAAGAAAATTTTCTTGCATGTATAGTAAGCATTTAGGAAGGCAAAAAGAACAAGGAAGTCTTGCTACAATTGTACAGGGCTATGACGTAGTGAAATGCTGTGCTCCATTTTGTTAAAGTATACATATTTAAGGAAGGATTAACTTGATATGGAGGCATGACATTGATTCCTGGAATGTGTGGGTTGTCCTTGGGTGAGAGGCTGTGTAAATTAGGTTCATATTTTTATAGAATCACCTACAGTGTGGAAACAGGCCCTTCGGCCCAACAAGTCGACACCGATCCTCAGAGCATCCAGCCCTGACCCATATCCCTATAACCCACTTAATCTACTCATCCCTGAACACTAGGGCCAATTTAGCCAAGCCAATCCACCAAGCCTGCACATCTTTGGACTGTGGGAGGAAACCGGAGCATCCGGAAGAAACCCACACAGACACGGGGAGAATGTGCAAACTCCGCACCGACAGTCGGCCGAGGATCGCCTGATTTTCTGGAAGTGAGAAGAGTGAAAACTGCTCAGATTGAAATAAACTAAGATTCTGAAGGGGCTTGACAAGATAGGCATCAAGAGGTTGCCTAGAACTGGCTGTGGCATCCAGAACATGGGGTTATGTCTCAGATAAGGAGCTGACCATTTAGGAGCAGAAACAGAAGTCCTGTCTTCATTCATAAGATTGTGAATCTTTGTAATTCTGTACCCTAGAGAATCACTGATCTTGCAGCATTTAGTATATTCAAGACTGCAGTAGACAATTTTTTGGTTTCTAAGAGGATCAAAGGAAATGAGGAATGGATAGCTAAGTGGATCTCAAGCGAGAGATCAGCTTTAATTGTAATGAACTGTAGAGCAGATCCAAGGGGCTGTATGGCCTTTTCCTACACCTATTTCATATATTCTTATGAAATTCTCAATGGACACCCTCACCGACCCCGGAATCCCATTCTGAGAACTGCTGGATATCAGATATACAGCCAGAAAATAAATGACTGTGTAGTTCATAGCCGCATAGTACATGTAATAATGAAATTGTAACAGAGTTATGTGTGATATGATAGCCTTTAAGCCGATTATCTAACATACTTTGATGTGTGAAATCTTTGGTTGTGTCTATAAGCAGATCTGTGACCATCATTTTACGTACCCAGCACCAGAGCTTCATCCTTCCCACGATGTTCTTTACTATCTACTCCTTCAAAGTTATCTAGGATCGTTTGGAAGAGACTTGAGATCGCCAATGCAATCTCTTCATTGTCCAGGGCCATAAGACTGCAAATCTTGTCCAAGCCCACAAAATGCAACACAGCAATTGCCTGCAAACATAAAATTACAATCACGTTAGTATCCAACCTTCTTGATAACACCACAGACCATATACAGACCCTGATCGAACTTAGGAACAAGACAAGGTTATTCAGGTCCCTCCAACTTGTGGCTAAAAACATAAGATCTTAAGACATAGGAGCAGAGTTGGCCATTCAGCCAATCAAATCTGCTCTGCCATTCAATGAGATCGTGGCTGATCTGATAATCCTCAACTCTACTTTGCTGTTGTCTGCCCATCACTCTTGATTCGCTTACTGATGTTTGAATCACTTACTGATTAAAAATCTGTCTATCTCAACTTTAACAAGCTTAATGTCTCAGCGTCAACTGCCCTCATCGGTAAAGAATTCCACAGATTCACTATGCTTTGAAAGAAGTTCTTCCTCAGTTCTGTCTTATATGAGCAATCCCTTCCTCTGAAATAATACCCTCTGGTCCTCAACTCTGCTACAAAGGGAAACAACCTCTCCGTATTTACCCGATCAACCCCCTAATAATCTTGCATGTTTCTGTAAGGTCGCCTCTCATTCATCTAAACTTCAAGGAGTACTCCTAATGACTCAACATCACCTCATTATATAAGGCCTCCATACTCAGAATAAACTTAGTGACCTTCTCTGGACTGCCTCCAATGCAATATACCTTTCCATACATAAGGGGACTAAAGCTTCTTACTATCTCTGATTGAGTTATAACCTCATGGTACTCCAGGTGTGGTCTGGTGCATCACATAGTTTTAGCAAGACCTCCCTAGTTTTATACTCCATTCCCTTTGGAATAAAGGCCGACATTCCATTTGCCTCTCCTATTACCTGATGAACTTGCATGCTAACTTTTTATGATTCAGGGATAAGGACTTCCAAATTCCTCTGTATGCAGCTCTTTGCTTTTTTCTCTGTTTACATAATATTCAGCTCCTCTATACCTCCTGCCAAAGTGCATAACTGCATGTTTTCCCACATTATACGCCATCTAAGCCATCTGCCAAGTTTTTGCACACTTGCTTATCCTCTGTGGACTGTTTGTCTGTGTCAACCTCATTAATTGTCTTCCCACCTACTTTTGTGTCATCCAAGCCTGGCTATGGTACAAGGTCTTTCCTCATCCAAGTCATTAGTATATATTGTAATCTGATCCCCATGGCATTCCATTACTTACAGGCTGCCATCCTGAAAATAACCTCTTTATTGGAACTCCCTGTCTTCTATTAGTTTGCCAATTTTCTATCCATGCTAATAAACTACCCACGATACCATAGGCTTTTATAAAGTAGCCTAATATGTGGCACTTTATCAAACATCTTCTAAAAATCCAAATATATTACATCTGCTGCATTCCCTTCAACCATTCTATTTATCTCCTCAAAGAATTCTAATAATTTGTTCCACATGATTTCCCCTTTGTAAAGTCATGCTGGCTCTGTCCGATTGTATTATATATTTCTAACTGTTGCTAGTACATCTTTTATAGTAGGATATAACATTTAGCCAGTAACAGATATTAAGATAACTGGAATATTGTTACATTTTTGACTCCTTACGTTTTTGAGTAAAAGTGTTACATTGGCAGTTTTTCACTCCTCCAGCACTTTTTCTTTGGGAGATTACACCTAGTGCATCCATTATCTCTGTAGTTACTTCCTTTAATATCCTAGGAAGCATTCCATCAAGCCTAGGGTGCTTATTGGTCTTTAGCCACATTAAGCTTTTCTAGTAATTTTTTTCTGTGTAATGATAATTGTTGTATGTATTTCCACTCCTCCTTTTGCCCCTTGATTATTTAGTAATTTTGTAACACTATTGGCATCTTCTACTGTGAAGACTGAAGCAAAGTATTTATTCAACTCCTTTTCCATTTGCTGGTTCACCCTTGTTATTTTTCCAGTCTTGTTCTCTAAGGGGCCTATGTTCACTTTGGCCTCTGTCTTCCTTTTTCTATAGATACAGAAGCTTTTACTGTCTATCTTAATGTTCCTATACTTGCAAGATTATGCTTATAGTTTATTTTCTCTTGTTTTTTAAACTTTCCCAATCCTTCGGTTTATTACTAATCTTTGCACATAAGACTTTTTTTTATTTCAATTTGATGCTTTCCTTCAATTCACTGGTTAACCATGGTTGACTTATCCACTTCCTAGAATCTTTCTTCCTCTCTGGAATATCTTTGCTGTAAACCATGAACTGGTTTCTTTTGAATGTCTGCCATTATTCCTCAACCATTTTTGCTGCTAAACTCCTTTCCCAGTCCAATCCAGCCAGCTTTGCTCTCATTCCTTTTGTAATGATCTTTATTTAAGTTTAGCATAGTTGTTTCCAAGCCAAGTTTCTTCCTCTCAAAAGGAATGCTAAGTTCTTCCATGATATGTTCATTGTTCTCTAGGAGAACTTTTACTTAGAGAGCATATTATTAACCCTACCTCATTACACATAACCAGGTTCAATATAGCCTGATCCCTGTTTGGATCCACAATATATTAAGCTGTCCTGAATACACTCTGTGAACTCTTCTTCATGACTATCTCTGCCAATTTGACTTCAACAATCTACATGAAGACTAAGTCAGACATGATTAATGCACTGGCTTTTTTACTTGTCCACATTATCTCCTGATTTATTCTTTGACCAAGTGTCAGGAGGCTTTTAGACTACCTCCATCAATGTTGTCTTCCCCTTATTTTTTCTCATCTATATCCATATTGATTCTTATATCTTCTGATCCAAGATCATTTCTTGCTATCATATTTATCCCATCCCATACAAACAAAATTAAACCACTAATCTTTCCTTCCTGCCTGTCTTTTAAAATGTCACATCCTCCTGAATACTTAGTTCCCAGCTTTGATCCCCTTTTATCCATGTCTCCGTAATGGCTATAACATCATACCCATTGACTTCTCTTTGAGCTGTTAGTTTATTTATTTTGTTCTGAAATAGTATATACATTCAACAATAGAGCATTAGTTTTGCCTTATTACTATTTCCCTCCTTTGGCCCTGTGTTTTTCCATGTTTGTACAGTCTGTCCCTTCCTGTCCCACTCTGAATGTTGTTATGCAAATAACTGCCCTATAATGCTGCAATGTCCTTTTGCTTTGTAAGCCTACATTTCCCCTCTCCCAAACCCTCCTCCCCTCTAATTAGTTTAAAGCTCTCTGCTCTCTGGCTGATCTTCTTCACTATTCCATCCTCCTTCCTTGCCTTTCATTGCTCACACCATTGAGTATAGGAGTTGGGGCATCATGCTGAGGTTGTACAGGACGTCAGTAAGGCCACTTTTGGAACACTGTGTATAGTTCTGGTCATTCTGCTGTAGGAAGGATATTATTAAATTGGAGCAACTTTAGGAAATATTTACAAGGATGTTGCTGGGACTGGAGGATTTGAGTTATAGGGTGAGGCAGGATAGCCTGGGACTTTTCACTGATGCATAGGTGGTTGAGAGGTGACTTTATAGACGTTTATAAAATCATGAGAGGCATAGATAAGGTGAATAGCAAAGGTCTTATCCCTAGGGTGGGGGAATTGAAAACTAGAGGGCATATTTTTAAAGTGAGAGGAGAAAGATTTAAAAGGGACTTGAGGGCAACATTTTTTTTACACAGAGAGTGGTTTGCATGTGGAATGAAGTGCTAGAGGAAGGAGTAGATACAGGCCACAACATTAAAAGAAATATGAATAGGAAAGGTTTAGAGGGATATGGACCAAATGCAGGCAAGGGGGACTGGTTTAGATTGAGAAACTTCTTAGAATCTTAAGAGTCCCTACAGTGTGGAAACAGGCCATTTGTCCCCACCAACCCTCTGAACAGCATTCTATTCTGACCCATCCCCTACATTTCCCATGGTTAACACACCTAACCTACACATCCCTGAACACTATGGGTAATTTAGCATGGTCAATCCAGTCAACTTGCGCAATCTTGGACTGAGGGAGAAAACCAGAGCACCCAGCAGAAACCCACGCAGACAAGGGGAGAATGTGCAAACTCCACACAGACAGTTGCCCAAGGGTGGAACTGAACCGGGTCCCTGTTGCTGTGAGGCAGTAGTGCTAACCACTGAGCCACTGTGTTGCCCCATAGCAGCATGGATGAGTTGGATGAAGGGACTTTTTCCATGCTGTTTGACGCTTAATATCCTTGCCCAGTGAAAAAAAAAATCTCATCTTGAAAACTGTTAATTGAGCTAGCATCTACAGCTTTTTGTAAGAGAGCTCCACACTTAACTCACACTTTGTGTGAATGAGTGTTCCTAGTCTCTTGCCCTAATGTTCTGGACCTGAATTTAATGTTATGCTTCCACATACTATCTATCCCAGGGGTTGCCAAAGCGGGGGTCGGGACCCCAAATGGGATCACAATCTAAAATTTTGGAGTCATGAGATCTAAGGCACTAATGGCTACTGAGGATTTCAGAACAAGTTACAGCAGTCTCGTTTCTGCTCTAACAGGCTCTCGCTCTCAGTTTTCACTCAGGGCTTGCAACAATTTTCAAGCCACCAAATGATACTGGAACACTGTGGGAAAAATATTTGGGAAGAAGTGGTCTAACTAATTAATCCTTTCCAAAATACTAAATCCCTCAAACAAATCACCCACTAACCTTCTATTTACCAGATAATACTACCCTAGTTTATGTGATTTCTCCTCATAATGTAACTCTTGGAGACCTGGTAACATGCTTTTGGCACTGCAATGTGTTCCTTTCAAACCTAATCTCTCCTCTCCAAGTTGTAATGCCCAGAACGATATACAGTCCACCAGATGTGTTCTGCTCAGAACTTCAATTAGCTGCACAAAACCTCTTCGCCTTTATTTCCAATTGTCTGAATATGGTCAAATATTCCATTAATCTTTATGATTAGTTTTTAGCCCTGACCATGACATTTTCACAACTTATGTATATGAACCTCTAATTCTCTTTGATCCTCCACACTTCCCAGCTTTTCACCAAATAAATAACACTCAGATCTTATACAAAAGTAAATGACCTCACACTGACTTGGATTGAAATTCACCTGCCACACCTTTGCTGATTCACTTAATCTATCAATGTGGGTTTGTAATTTTATGCTCCAGTCTACTCTTTGTATTTTCAATCTTTACTATTAGCAGCAAAATTCAATATTTGGCTCTCCATTGTATTATCAAGTCATTTATATATATTGTGATAGTTAAGCACCAGCACTGTCATGTGTTACTTATTTTAAGTTTGTTAACATTCTACGTATTCTAAGGTTTTGGAGTAGATCTGTAGCTCGGGTTGTGAGTGTTGAGGTTGGTTGGCTCGCCGAGCTGGTTTGTTGTTCTGCAGACGTTTCCTTACCGTGCTTGGTAACATCGTCAGTGCAGCCTCTGATGAAGCGTCGGTGTGTTTTCCCGCCTGGTTTTTAAACTCTGGGGTCCATTGCGATGGATTGCCTCACTTCCGGGTTTCCTCCATAGTGGAATGTATATGGGGTCGAGTTCAATGTGTTCGTTAATAGCATGTTTCGTGGAGTGCCATGCTTCCAGGAATTCTCGTGCTTGTCTCTGCCTAGTCTGTCCCAGGATCTTGGTGCTGTCCCAATCGAAGTCGTGGTTCTCCTTGTCCACGTGGATTGAGATGAGTGAGTATTGGTCATGAACACCAACTGGCTACAAAAAGACACGACCAATACTCACTCATCTCAATCCACGTGGACAAGGAGAACCACGACTTCGACTGGGACAGCACCAAGATCCTGGGACAGGCTAGGCAGAGACAAGCACGAGAATTCCTGGAAGCATGGCACTCCACGAAGCATGCTATTAATAAACACATTGAACTCGATCCCATATACATTCCGCTACAGAGGAAACCCGGAAGTGAGGCAATCCATCACCATGGACCCCAGAGTTTAAAAACCAGGCGGGAAAACACACCGAAGCTTCGCCAGAGGCTGCACTGAGGATGTTACCAAGCACGGTAATGAAACGTCTGCGGAACAACAAACCAGCTCGGCGAGCCAACTAACCTCAATTCTATGTATTCCTACTCCAGTTTTCTGCCTGTTAATCAATTTTCTAAACAGGTCAATAATTAAATTCCAAGCGCTTTAATGGTCAGTTTTGTGAATCATAATGAATTTGAAGCTTGGAGCAATGATGGTTGTCTTCTGAGAAGTGATGATTAAACAGAGATATAATAAAAATATTCAAAACTATAAAGTGTTTTAACAGAGCTGATAGAGTGCAACTGTTTCCAGTGGCAGGAATGTTGGTAAGTAAAACATACAAATTATAGATAAAGAAGCAGGGGTAGTATGAGGAAACGTGTTTTACTTGGAATGCACTAACTGAAAAGGCAGTGGAGCAGATTCATTGGTAATGTTTAAAAAAGTGGGTAAATGCTTGAAGCAAAAGTTTTAAAGAGCTATAGGTAACAACAGGAGTCTTGAAGATGTTTGAAAGGTAGCATGCACAGATGTCTCCACTTGTGAGGTTGTCATGAAAAAAATCCAACAGTGAAATTCAAGAGACGCATCTTTACCCAGAGTGATGAAAATAAGGAACTTGCTACCACAGGGAATAGGTTATATGGACAATGTAAATGCAGTTAAGGGAAAGCCGGATAAACATGAGGGAAGAAAGAACTGGATGAAATGGGGAGGATGCCTATATGGAGCATTAACACCAGCAAGGAGCAGATGGGTTGAGTGGTCTGTTTGTATACTGTACATTCAATCTAATCCAATGTAAACTGACATCTCACCCGTGACTTGTGGCGACTGCACATTCCTGAAAGTGTCCTTATTGCAGCAAGCATTAGCTCTGGTTTTTTGGTATCAATAAGCTGCATCAACAGATTAAGACCATTGTTTCTGAAAATCCGTTCAGCTCCTGCATCTTCTCTCGCCAGTACTATCAAGTTATTGGCAGCCTGGAAAAACCAATAAGATTGAAGGGAGATAGTTTTGCAAAACTTTTCAAACTAGTTATCTCAACACACTACGATGCTTTAAGGTTGACAACAAGCATAACATGGTACGATGATTGTTTAAAAATTCCCTTTGCTGAACAATCAAAAAATAGTAAACACCATTGTGCCTTACAGTCCCGTGCTTCATTTTAAGCTGGAAAGTACTGGAAGGATTAAAAGTAGAAAAGACAAAGCGAGAGAAACAAAGAAAAAAAAATGAAGGAAAACAATAAAGATGACTCGAATTTATAGAGCACAATTTATGACCATGACACTTTACAAATAATGAAGTACACTTGAAATGTAGACACTGTTGTGCTGGCAATGTGACTGGGAGGAGTGTGCAGCAGGTTAGCATCACAGTGAAGCAGACTGGGAGGAGTATGCAGCACCTTAGCATCACAGTGATGCAGACTGGGAGCAAGGACCTGTGAGAGAAGGGCAGCAACATCAGGAGATTAATAAAACATCAGCAGAGAGTCCCTTCAACCTGTTGTATCTCTCAGAACTTAAATGTGACAGCACAGGTAGGTGATTGGTAGGAGCTGCTTCTGTCTTTTTTGATTTGACAAATGGTTTAAATCGGCAGATATGGGCTGATGGTGCACAATGATAATTGGTGCAATAGATAGTGATGTGGAATCAGTTGGGGTGCAATTGAGGAATCAAGGTATAAATCACCTATAGGCTCCCATAGAGCTGCCTCACTGTAGGACAAGGTATAAATTGGCAATAATAGAGGTGTGAACAAAGGGGACTACAATTGCCATAGGTTTAATCTGCACATTGACTGGACAAATCAGATTGGCAGGGTTAGCATGGAAAATGAATTTGAGTGCATCATTTTTTGTTTCTCAGAGAGTATATTGCCTACCTACCCAAGAAGAGGCTATTTTGTAATTAAGTGCTCTGTTAATTTTGTCCTTATATTTAAGCAAGGATAAATTGGCATTTGGCCATAATCGCAGTGTAACACAGGACTGCTCTATCATTAGAGAAGACTGGGGATGAGTCTAATCTGTGGGTCACCATGCACAAACAAGAGGTGACATTGAGAAAATAGAACTTTTATGGCAACCTCAGCAAGTACAGGAATTGAACCCATACTATTGGTATCTGTCTGCATCACAAACCAGACATCCAGCCCACTGAGCCAACTGATCCCCTATAAATCCTTGTTGGAGGCAGTTCTGAATAGATTCATTAAGCTCACTTCTGTGGTGAAGGAGTTGATTTATCAAGAGCAACTTAACAGGTTCGATCTTTATTTAGAGTTTAGAAGAATTGGGGTGATCTTTTTGAAACATGTAAAAATGTGAGGTCAGAGTAAATGATCAGAAAATGTTTCCACAAGTGGTAAAGTCTCGAACTAGAGGACACTGTTACAGAGCAAATGGACACTCATTCAAAAAGGAGCTGCAAAGTAATGTCATCTCCCAGAGAGGGATGAATGTCTGGAAGTCTCCACCCCAGGGAGTTTTGGAGGCTAGATCACTAAAAGTATTTAAAAAGAGGAGATAGATTTTTGAAATATCAAAGTGTTGGAGGATACAAGGGGCTGACGTGAGAAATGAATCTGCGGTAGATCCGTTGTGGTCTTATCAAATGGCAGGGCATGTTTGAGGGGCCTATTTCTGCTTCTGTTTATTGTGTTCTTGATTTGTGCATAGCAGGAGACATTAATATTAGAAGATCATATGGAGTCATACAGCAAGGAAACAGACACTTTGTTCCTGTTTTAGTGAGGCTGATTTGGAGGTTTAAGTATTGGCCAAGATACTGGGGTGAACTCCCTCACCTTCTTCCAAACATCAGGCATGATATAATCTACATCCTTCTGAGTGGCCAGAAGGCAACAATTCAGAAGCCAATGTCTTCGGCAGCACAGAGTTCCCTCAGTACTACACTGAATCCTATACCTACACTTTGTTCTCAAGTATCTGGAATGGGATTTGAAAAAAAGCAAAAGTCTGAGTTGTAAGTTCTGTCCGCTGGGACATGTCAGACAGCCTTGGAGATAAGCCTAACTGACTGTGACACCAAAGCAGATGTCTGGAGTCATTTAGAAAAAGGAAATTGGGCTATTTGGCAATAATTCAGTGACAATTTTTAACCAAGTGAGCATTGATTTTCGTGAATGAAAACAGATTATTCTGGAAAAGCTTAGTGGGTCAGGCAGTATCTGTGAAAAGAGATACAGATTAAACATTTCTTGCACTCAGAAAATTAACTCTTGCTTTTTCCAACTCTTGTTTTGCCCAACACTTTGAGTTTCTCCAGTACTTTCTACTTATATTTCAGATGTCCAACATTTGCACTACTTTACTTTTTTTGATTTTCATTCTTTTACATTTTAGAATTAGTAAAGTTGTGGACTGCATTTTATTTGTGTATTTTGTAACTTAATTCACATCAGCACATTAACATTTGAGTTCAGATTATTGTATGAAACCTGTCACAATGAGCAGAATCTTATGGGCTGTAAAAGATGTGGGATATGGTGAGAATCTGGAAGAATCACATGAGAAATCCAATGAGGCCTTTCTCAACATCAGGAGCAACTTGTTGCATCATTTTCCAAAAGTGTTCCAGGCATTGAGATGTGATTCCCACTCGGGAGCCTATTAAGGAGATTATTGCTTGTTAGCAACCTCATTAACTGCAGATCTTACCTCATTACCATTGGGTGGGATGTTGGCACAATGGTTAGCACTGCTGCCTTGCAGTACTAGGGATCTAGGTTTGATTCCAGCCTTGGATGACTGTCTATATGGAGTTTGCACATTCTCCCTATGTCTACCTAGGTTCTCTTTGGTTTCCTCCCACAGTCCAAAGATGTGGAGGTTAGGTGAATTAGCCAGGATAAATTGTCTGTAGTGACTAGGGATGTGCAGACTAGGTGGGTTAGCCATGGTAAATGCAGGATTACATAGACAGGGTAGGGTGCTCTTTGGAGGGTTAGTACAGACCTTATGGGTCAAATGGCCTCTTTCTGCACTGTAGGGGATTCTATGATTGCTAATATGCAGCCTATTATCTTACCACCAGCTGCAACGAAACTGGACATTGAGGAATTCTTGACATGGAAGCCTAGGCAGGCACCAGTCTCTGCTCACACCTGAGGACCTTCATCTTGGATAGCTGGCACACTCCATAGGCAGTGGCCACCCTCACACATGTCCCAGAGGCTGGCATTCAACGTTTGCCAGCCTCTCTGCGTCGCCATGACACATCTCAAATCTGTTTGAAAGATACTGTATCTCAGGATGCACCAGCCACCATCATTGCATGCTGCTGCAAGGTCACTCTACATGTAGAGGCAGAAACACTGCTCATGGACTGGACCAGGCTGCATCTCTGCACTCACTACCTTGAACCTTGGATGCCCGCAGCATCCCCACCTTGCCTCAGCTTTTTGCACTTCACCCACACCCCCTCACCCAGAGCTACCAGTCTCTCATTACAACATTCTTGTCATGCCATTGTAGTGCAGACACAAAGGCAAGTAACTTGTTAGGATCGTCAACAGTCCTCAATCAAGTCAAAGGAGAAACCTTTGAGACAGGGTATCCTGGCACAGTAAGTCAAGGGCAGCCTCCAATGCTAGTGCAGGAGCTTGGTCACAGTCAGTCAGGCACTTGGGTGCAGTCAGGGTCAGGATCATCTCTGCATAAGGAGGTGAGGAGCTTAATGTTAGGCACCCCATCAACCATCTCGGCTCTTTCTGCTGGCTTTTGAGCTGATTTCTCCTGGAATTGGAGAAAGGGAGGTAATAGGAGAGATTAAATTGTTAGTGCTGGTGCAGTGGGGTAAAGGTGGATAGGTGGCTCGAGTGAGTCTGTGAGAAGCACTGAGGGCATGCAGGATCAGTAATGTGAAGGGTGAGTGAGTGATGATGATTCATGTGATAGTGAGAGTGGTGGAATTTAAGTCTAGGTACGACATGGGCGCAGAAGCAAAGATAGAGTGAGTGTGAGGTATTGGAGACAAGGCAGTGGCACTTGGTGAAATAGAGAAAGTCCTTGACCACCTGCCTACAGTGCTGGACATTGCACTAGATAGCGGAGACTGCACTGACCTGGCTGGCAGGGTTGAGTATCGTGGTAGCCACTGCTAGTCATGGGGGAGCAGGGTGTCTCTCCTCTGCACAAGCCCCAGGACCTTCAGGTGCCTGTCTGCAATGTGGGGTACCAAACTCCCCTTATCTGCCACACCCAGGGCAATGAACCATGCAGGGCAGCTCTGGAGTTATCCGGGTGCACAACCATCTTTTAAAGATGGCACCGGTGCTAGTCATGCTGCAGCATTCCAGGATATCAGGCAGAAGCAAGTTCTTTTGGCTATGGCAAGTGGGAGAATTGAGCTAATATCAGATGAGAGAGGTACCGTAGGAGTACAGTAGATATTGAAGCGGGTTTGGGGTGACAGAAAGAAAAAAACTTGCCAGACTCGTGGAGAGAAACCCTCCACAAAACCTGATGCAATTGACTCTTTCCAAACAGCAAGGAATCAACACAATGCCCTGTAATGCCAGGTAAGTTGTGCTCAATCTTTGGTGTATTTGAAATGAATTCTGCAGATTCCTGGTTATTTCAGGTTGTGTTCCTTATTGTTTAGAAGCCAATTGCGTTGAAAATATGAGGTGTTCTAAGTTTACAAGTAAACATTTAATTAATGGACAAGTTAGTGGGCATGTTGTGCATTGCAGTGAGACTGGATTGATAGAGCAGTGTAGTCCCTGTACCCTGAACCAAACCTGCCACAATCAACCCTCCCAGACAAAATGTCAGAGCTAAGCGGACCCACTATTCCATGTCTAATCTGTAAGCATCATAATGGAATAAGTTGCTTTAAGGCAAGTCTTCCGCCCTACTCGCAGTAGAAAGTCCTGCCTTAGATGGAGAGTAGCAGCTTTTGCTGTAACTACAGAAGGTCCCACTATGTTGCAGAGCACCACTAAACCCAGAATCAGGGTCTTGCAAGGACCTGACAATTTGGACCCAGGAATTGATGCTGAGCGAGTTGGTGGCTAGATTCAAGAGGATGGGAGAGGAGAGCTGAAGCAGGAGCTGGCCTAGGGCAGATGGCTCAAATGGACCCAAATGGCCACCAAGAAGGTTTCCCTCCTTTCCTGACAGTAGCTAACACAGCTAAAGCTTTTGGGCTTCCCAAATGGCCTCTCCATTTATTAGCCACTTAAAGGTCACAATAGGGCAGGCTGCGTCCCTCACTCCCTTAAAATTTCAGACAGGTTGGGAACAGGGGAACTGATGGTGAGAAAGCCTGGCGCTAGTTTCATTTTGTCCTCCTGGCCCCCTCACCATCAAGCCTGCTGGTTTGAGAATTTAAAATGCAGTTCCTACATTCCGACATCCTTTTATCATAGATCATTCATGCGTTATAAAACTGCACCTTTGTTTTGCAAGTCTACATCAATCAAGGATGTTATGGAGAAATCTATTTGGAGGAGATTTTTACTCAAATTGTACCGGAGAAAAGGATGTCAGAAAAGACTGAGGCTTTCCTTCTTAGAACAAAAAAGGAGTGGGGAGATTTGACAGAGGTGTTCAAAATCTTGGAGGGTATTGATAATAAGAAGGAATTGTTTGTTATAACAATCCCAATTGTCCAGTTTTTTGCACAAAGCTGAATTCCTTTATCCCTGATGTGGAGGTGCTGGTGTTGGACTGGGGTGGACAAGGTCAGAAGTCACACAACACCAGGTTATAGTCCAACAGGTTTATTTGAAATCACAAGCTTTTGGAGCCTAAGCCCTTCTTCAGGTGTTAGTGAGAGAGGTAGTATCAGACACAGAACTTATAAGTAAAAGCTCAAAGATTCACACCACTGAGGAGGATGTATTAAACAAACCTAAGATGCTGTTAAATCTTTAATCAATTCGAAGGTTTTAATTGATTAATATGTATATGTAAATTCCTTTCAAGCCATGGTCCTGAGGTAACTAAAGGTTTTATTAGTGTAAAGAAAAGACGACATTTTTACATATACATTTACATATACATATTAATCAATTAAAACCTTCTAATTGATTAAAGATTTAACAGCATCTTAAGTTTGTTTAATACATGCTCATCAGTGGTGTGAATCTTCAATTTTTTACTTATAAATTCTGGGTCTGATACTACCTCTCTCACTAACACCTGAAGAAGGACTGAGGCTCCAAAAGCTTGAGCTTTCAAATAAATAAACCTGTTGGACTATAACCTGGTGTAGTGTGATTTCTGATCTTGTCTTTTATCCCGGTAGCATTTTAGCAAATGATCTCTGCATTCGCTCCAAAGGCTTTGACAGCTTCCTTGATGTGTAGTGCATAGAATACACCAGCTGAAACTATATAATCAATAATTTATAAATATTTAGGATATCCTCCTTGCTTTTATATATTAGGCCTCTGCTTATATAGCTGCAGATCCCATCTGCTTTTTTAACATCCTTTCAACATTCTCTACTGATGTCAAAGATATTCCGTGCGCATTAATCTTGAGGTCTCTCTGTTCTTGCGTCCTTTTTAAAATTGAACCATTTAATTTCTGTACAGGGATGCAGAAAGACCATGAAAAAAGAGGAGGTGAACACCTTGAAAAGAGCAAATCCCACTCTGCCAGTACAAAAAAAAGGTTTGAGAACTGGACAAACCTTTTCCTTCCTTTCTTTGTCAATGTTCTCGTCTAGCAAGATCTCAAACATCCGCTCTACCCTGGAATCCGTGGAGAACTGAATCTTTAGCTGTTGGAGGGAAAACATTGTAATGTTATTATTCCAAACATAGTGAGTTAAATGTAAAAAATGTAAATGTAAGAAGTAAAATGCTTTATTTGATAAATTATATTTTAAAAATGTATAGACATCAGACCATGTGAATGACCCATCTCCCAAGATCCAAAAACTTGGAACAGGATCTGTGTAAGTATTGGATCCTCCCTCATTCAATGGGTTGTCTCAGAGTTTACACACAGCTATGAACTGTTGCATCAATGTGTGAAGAATTACATAATCCTTTTCAGCACAGAAACAAGCTTTTCTGTCCACTGTCCATGCTGGTGTTTATGCTTCACTCGAGCTCTCCACTATCTCTCCACATCTCACCCTATCAACACCATGCTCTATTCTTTTCTCCCTTCATGGGTTTGCCTAACCTCCCTTTAATATGCCATCGTATTCAGCTCAGTTACTCTGCATTGTAGAAGGTCCAACACTCTTCACATAACAATGTTCTTTTGAATTCTTTATTGAATTTATTGGTGATTATCCTGTATTCAAAGATCTTCATTTTGATTTACCCCCCAAAAATCAAAACATCTCCTCTCTGTCCATCTACTGTATCAAGCCCTTTGATAATTTTAAAAGCTTCTAACAGATCAGCATTTAAGCTTCGCCTTTGTAGAGAAAAGAGATCCAAGCCATTGAATCTTTCCAAATAGAACTAATCCCTCAGTTCTGGTTTTAGACTTTTGCATCTTCTCCAGTAACACCATATCCTTCATATAGAGTCATAGAGATGTAGAGCATGGAAAGAGGCCCTTTGGTCCAACCCATCCATGCTGTCCAGATATTCTAAATTAATCTAGTCCCATTTGCCAGCATTTGGCCTGTATCCCTCTAAACTCTTCCTATTCACATACCCATTCAGATGCCTTTTAAATGTTGTAATTGTACCAGCCTCCACCATTTCTTCTGTCAGTTCATTCCGTACATGCACCACCCTCTGCATGAAAAAGTTGCCCCTTTAGTCCCTTTTAAATCTTTTCCCCTCTTACCTTCAACCTATGTCTTCTAGTTTTGGACTCCCCTACCCTGGGGAAAAGATCTTGACTGTTCACCCTAACCATGCCCCTCATGATTTTATAACCCTCTAATAAGGTCACCCCTCAGCCTCCGACAATCCAGGGATAATAGCCCTACCCTATTCAGGTTCTCCCTAGAGCTCAAACCCTCCAACCCTGGCAACATCCTTGTAAATCTTTTCTGAACCCTTTCAAGTTTAACAACATCTTTCCTTTAATAAGAAGACCAAAAATGAATTTGTAACATAGAAATCAGAACTGTACACATTACTTCAAGAGTCGTTCCAATTGCGGATAATTCCTGTTTTCTGAATTTAAATGATTATCATTTGAATATAGGAGAAGGAATTGGACAAATAAAAATGGCATGGGAGGGCATAGTTCCACTTACATTACACAGTAACAAATGTTCAAAGTTGCAAACCATTTTGCATTGTAATGACGCAGAATTTTCAAAACTTTCAAGGATATTTTGAGAGGCTTGTTTACATTTTACTTAAAAAAGAAGAATCTATTTGAGTCTGAAATCTCTAAAATGGTTGGATAACCTTAAAAAAGAATTTCAATGTTTTGTTGAGATTATGGGTGGACACCAAACCAATAAAAAAAATTGCCCTTGAATTATTATTTCAAGTTCATTTCTCTGGATGTAGCAATAAAGCCACACTGTTTAAAAACACAACTAATGTTTCAAATCTCACCTTCTCTTGAATGTCATGATTCAGACGTCGCAAGTTTTCTTGAAATGTTTTGTTATTGGGCTCCATCGTGGCACACCTCTGAACGTCTTTGAAAGCTTGATCCAATTTCCCTAACTTCTCCAGTGCCTGGCTACGCCTATAAAGTGCTTTGATGTCTGATGCATCCACATCAATAGCTGACAAGTGAAGCAACATGTTATCTTTTAAGATAAATGCAAGTCAACCACCCTTCATTGCAGCCAACTACAATTTGTTTATTTTATTTACATAGTGCTTTTCATATAGTGTAACATCCCACACATTTTACCGGAGTATTCGGCATTGTGTAGTGGAAAGTGATATTGGGATAGGTGACTAAAGGTTTGCTCAAAGGGTTAGGTTTTTAAGGACCAAATTAAAGAGGGAGAGTAACAGCAAGGGTGATATTGATACAATTCCGAAGCTTAGGGCCCAGGCAGCCGAAGATACGCCTGCCACTATTGGAATGATGGAAATTAGGAATCCATCAGACGCCAAAATTGACAGAGTGCAGATAACTAGAAGGGCTGGACTGGAAGCGATTATGGATTATGGGGGCAGGAGCCATATAGGAATTTAAAAACAAGAATGATAATTTTAAAATCAAGGCATTGTCAGTTTGAAAAATGAGAAGTTGCTCTACCTTTTGAGGCATCCGAGGCAGCAGGCACATAATTTTCCTTTAAGGAAGAAGAAAGAACAAGGTTTTAATATGACCAGTGGATTTTATGATATTTCTGAGCCATCTTTCACACAGTTCACTGCAATACAGTAAAAACATTGGCCAAATCAAGTGCATACAGTTGATGACCCTCCTGCCAGTGCATACAGCTCCTCCTTACTTGCTGTATTCGAGCTCTTCATAATTTTGATCCCTTTGTCAAATCTCCTCTAATCATTCTCTGCTGTAAGGACAACAATGCCAACTTCTCTGGTCTCCTGACACAATAGAAAGTCATACTATGCTATAGAAAGTCCTACTATCATAGAAAGTCATTTTTTTGTTTGTACTCCAGGAGAGTAACAGTGATTATGGTCACTTCAATGGATGCGTGACATTGATGAAAGAAAAGATTAATATTTTTGAGATCATTCCTGCAAGTTTATTGAATGACAATCTGATACTTATCACTGGGAAGTATAATGGAGGTGTACCATGAGCAGTTACTTTATACAGGTGTAAATATATTGTCCTCGCTCCTTGTATGAAATTGTTAATGGGTATGCAAGGACCATAACAGTGATTTCGCTACAAATTGTCAATAAAGTTCCACCCGACCATCCTGCACTACTTATACTCCAGGAAACTAAGGTTCAGCTGCAAGATTGATATATATGACCTTCAATTTCAGACTGAATTCCACCATTTTGCTTGTAAGTAAGTTAGACCACCCACATTATGTTATTTACACTCACTCAGGGATATCAATATGTATGTATCACTTTATTGCATCAAAATACCAGAACACAGAATGAATGAGCATTTGCCAATAATAACGTTAGTTGTTTCGGGGGAAGAAAAAAGTTGAGACCAGACCTTTTTCAAATGACAAGCTGCTCTGTTTCTATAAAGTACAGCCAGGACTTTCTTGTCCTTGGTCAGTTGAATAGCTTTTGTGTAGCATTCAATTGCTTTGTCATAGTCTTTGTTCTGAAAGCATTCATTGCCATTCTCCTTTAATTGAAGTGGATCTTCCATCTGAAAGCAAGTAAAGCAGAAAGGTTACAGAAAAAAGATAACCAACTGTTGTAAGAGAAAGAAGCACTGAAATGTAGTCCGAGGGCAGCCATTCAATTCTTCTGTCTGTTTTGCTGCTTGCTGTGTACTGAATGGAAAAGTGTCACTGTAAGGAGGGAACTACATGTGCCTGTATAGGATTAAAACATTCACACTCCATACAAGTTCAGTTTTGCAGCTCCCTGAATAAAGAATGGGGATTTCTCTTTTATGCCTTAATCCAAGCATTGAATTCCCACACTAGTGTGGGTGTTAATTGCATTATTCATAAATTCACAGAATGATGCAGCACAGGAGGAGGCCATTTGGCCCATTTTGCCAGTGTCAGCTCTTCGAAAGAACTCTCCAATTAGTGCTGTCTTCTTTCTCCACCCCTCTGTGAACTTTTCTGCTTTCAAGTGTGTATAAAAATTTCCCTTTTGGAAGTTCCTATTGAATTTGTTTCCATCACCCTTTCATGCAGTGCATTCTAGGTTATATCAACTTGCTGCACAAAAGAGAAATTCCTCCTGTTTATTCCTCTCTTTGTTCTGTAGTAAAACATAGAGAATCAGAGGATGTAGGTTTGTAGTAAATCTGCATCCTCTAATTCCCCATATTTACTTTATTAAAAACATTCATAATTAAGAATACCTCTATCTTACATACCCTGTTCTAAGGAGAAATCATCGGCTTCAACTCTCAACTCCTGAGAAAACCTTTTTCCCGTCTTTATTCTAGTCAATCTCTTCTACACATTTTCTTAAGCTTTGCCATCCTTCCTAATGACAATAAAACAGAAGGGAAGGCAAGTGCATTGCACCTCCAGAGAGATGTATACAAGTTAAATGAGTGAGCAAAAACTGGGTAGATGGAATATAATGTGGGGAAATGCGAAGTTATGCATTTTCCAAAAGAATAGAGGAGTTAAACATTACTTAAGTGGACAAAGTATGCAGTAAGCGACAGAACAGAGGGATTTGGGAGTTCTTCTCCATGAAACACCTAGTTCAATGTGTACAGGAAGGCAAATGGAATGTTGTCCTTTATTTCAAAGGGAATGGAATATAAGGCTAAGGAGGTCTTGCTAAAACTATACAAGTCACTAGTCAGACCACAGCTGGAATACTGTGAACAATTTTTGGTCTCTTATCTCAGGAAAGTTATTGGAGGCAGTCCAAAAAAGTTTGATTAGGTTTATACCAGGTATGGAGGGACTGTCTTATGACTTATCCTCATAAGATTGGGCATGCACACATCGCAATTTAGGAGAATAGAGGTGACTTTATTGAGACATACGAGATTCTTAGAGGTTTTGACAGAGTGGATGAGGAAAGATTTTTTTTAACCCCTTATGGGAGAATCTAGGACCTCATAATAATCTCAGAATAAGAGGCCATACATTTAAATTAGAGATGAGAAGGATTTTTTTCTTTCATAGGGTAGTGAATCTGTGGAAATCTTTACATAGAGGGATGTAGAGGCTGTGCTGTTAAGTACATTTAAGGCTGAGGGAGACAAATGTTCAATCTGTAAGAGAATTAAGGGCTATAGGGTAAAGGCAGGCAAGTGAAGTTGAGGATTGTCAGATCAGCCGTGACGTCATTGAATGATGGTGAAGACCCAATGGGCTGAACTGCTTGCCTTCTGCACCCACATCTTACGATAAAACATTTTGCCAGAATTAGTCACAGACTGTGTCTATGAATTGAGGAACTGAAGCAGCTATTTTTTTCTGAAGAAGGGTCTAGGCCCGAAATGTCAGCCTTCCTGCTCCTCTGATGCTGCTTGGCCTGCTGTGTTCATCCAGCTCTGCACCTTGTTATCTCAGCTATTTTCAGATGCTGCATAACTACAATGTTTCCTTTATTGCCTCATGCCATCAGTTAGTGGGATGCTGCCGTGCAATACTAGGGTGTTGGGATTTCTCTAAACATCTTTTGTTGGGCTGCATGCTTACAAAATGCAATGAACTACCTCCTACAATCTGGTGCTATAGCAAACCTTGGGTGTAAAGGATGGCTAAGGTGTATATCCTCATACAATTGAGAAGGAACTTGCAGTGTGCTAGGCCTCGAACTGTTACCTCTGTGACACATGTCATTTTTCAGCAAATCATCTTCCTGCAAATGACTATCTACTTGAGGCCTTGTGTAGTTATGCCTTTATCTGATGATATGTTGACTTAGCAAGCTTTTCCCTACCCTCCACTTCCCCCACCTAATTCTCCAATAATTAAGAAGTATTTTCTTTAAATGTGTAATTTGTTAACCTGTAGCTTACATGTTATTTCTAAACGACAACTTGTAATAAATCACACCTAATGCAGTAAAATCTCCCAAGGCAATCAGGCAGAAATTTCATACCATGCTGTATTGAGAGACATTAGAACAGGGGATCGAAAGCTTGGCAATTATATTTTATATAAGCTTAAAGTGCGGGGAAATGCCATCATAATTTATTCTAACCGAGTTGCTGCAAACCATTTGGCAAGACATATTGAGGGTGGGGTTAGGGTGCAAAAAAACAATCTATCGGACACATTTGTAAAGTATTTGCTTGATTCCAAAGACAATCAAACACACTTCATGAAACCATGATGCAGAGCCTAGCACGTTTAATATCCCCAGTACATCAGTTCCAAAAAGTCCCAGAAACAGAGAAAAGAAAGATTTGCTCCTTCAGACAGCAATGTGATAACAGTCGTATAGATAACTTTAGTTATGCTAGTTGAGGGCTAAATATTGATCAGGACCCGAAGGAGAAATTCCCTGATAGTCTTCAAAATATGCCACAGGATCATTTATACCCACCTGAAGGGCAGTTTAACAATTTAACAGATTTCCTCAGTTAAACTTCAGTTCCACAATTTCTTTTAAAAAGGCAGCATCTCCCATGTACTGCACTGTGGAACACCAGCCTAGACATTACACTGAAGTGAGACTTGAACGCATTACCATCTGAAAACACAACCCAATAAGCAATAGCTCTGACATGTCATAGGATGGCATTCCTCCTAACAAAATCACATTTTCAAGACCCTCATCATTTAAAATTACAGAGCAAAACAAATTGGGAACTCTCCTGTTTATTTTTCAATTGTGGAAAAAATGAAGCCCTAAGAGGAAAAACATGAAGCAGTGCTTTTCAAATTTATTTATAACATTATTTGGATATTCACATTGAAATTTACCCCTGACAAACTATTGTGTATTGTATTTCACTTTGTTTTGTAATGTTCTGCTCCTTAAAAAGGAATAGAATTTGTCCATTCATTGCTGTCTCATGAATTCTGTGACATACAAACAGCCAACTTCACTCTTTTCCAAACCCAAAGTCTCTTTGTCAATTAACCTTTCTCCCCAAGCCATATTTAGGAATGATTTTATCCAAGGGCTTATCAAATGAGTCATGGCTTCAGGCTCATGCATATCAACAAAACTAAAGAATCACATTTGTAACAGTGTAGCTCCTACTGTTCATTTAATTCCATTTAATTCAATGGAAACTTAACTTGAATTAACCAAAGTTGATCAGAAAAAGACATTGGGAATCTATCTGCATAATAACTTTATACTCATGTATGTGAATCATCATTTTGCTTCAAGTAAAACTAAATTTAACATACACATGTTCACAGTTTATTTAGTTTTGTTGGAGTTGTTTTGGTAGATTAGTTACATGATTATATTTCCATTAGATTGCCCTACAAAGATCAAATGTTCTCCCCAGTTCAGATCCTTTTGAAGTTATTACTTGTGTCTCAGCAAGACTTTCATCGGAAAATGAAACAAAAACATTTCTCAAACTCTCGTCACCGAAGGTTAGAGAGCTGAGCTTTTAGTCTGCAGGCAGGAATGCTACTATCACAAGTCCTTTTAAATTCTAATCACAGTCTGTGTCAAACAAAACACTTCACGAAAGCCTGAGGAGCTAACATTTCATCATTGCCAATATAAATACAACAAAAGCAACCAAACTAAAATGGTTTCAACCATCTTTGTACAGCTTACCAGTTTGAAACTGTGAACAGCAGAAGAGCACCAAAGAAAGGCCTCAGTTATAGAATTCACAATACCACATGGTTAATGCTTATCTTGCTAGCTTCAGTGCCTCATAACCTACCATATTTGGGCAATATTTGCTGAGAGTGTGCCCTCCCTAACAATTGTCTAAAGACTATTTTATTGTTAGTTCAGTTGCCTACATCAAAGCCTCAATGTATTTTTGTAATTTTATGCAATTCAAAGTCAAAACAGCTTGAAGCCAAGGACATCAGATTGTATTTAAGGACATTAATGATATAGGTGGAGATCCTGCATTAGAGCTGAGAAAGAATCCATTTACGCTAAGCTAGAACCTTGTTGTCCACCTGATCGCCCTGTTTTTAATTTTTTTTTAACTTCAGCATTTTATTCTTTTCCCATATACTTTTTCACACATTTGCCAATTAACTGATTGAAAGAAGTAAAAAACATTGCATACAAAGTTCCAAAAAAGTTTCTTACGCCTGCAGGAGATTTGCTGAAGATGTAGCACCAATTTGATCCGGATATTTTGTGCAGTGTCGCACTTCTTTTAACCTGACCTGTTCAGTTCATATATATCTCACTGAAATGGACCAAGGCCAGAGTAATGATAAAGGCACTAGTGGGGGCATTTATTGCTCCCAGAAAACCTATACATTACCAACTACTTTGCAATCATCAGTGGATGATATTAATAGATACAATCTGATAACAATAACACCAGATGAAACTAATCACAGGGCCATTTGGATTTAATTGTCTCAGAATAGTTTATAGTAATATTTACCAGACCCCTTTTAAATGAAGTTAGCGCTGTCCATTTCTATTTTGAGAACAGCGAGACAGCTGAGGATTGGGAACAAATGGTGTGACTGATAGACAGACAACTGTTAGCAGCTGCCCTTCCAGTGAATTCTGGTAACTTCCAGAAAGGTAATTTTTTTTTCAATACATTCACTGACGTACTTCACAAGGATTGATTCACATCTTCATGACTTCTCTTGAATTTTCTGAAGGAAGTGAAACTCAATATGCACACAGCTAGTGGCACTGAACAAACATAAGTTATAGTTGTTGGAGGGTGTGACAGATTTAAATGGGAGGCAATGGCCTTGTGGTATTATCACAAGCCTATTAATCCAGAAACTCAGCTAATGTTCTGGGTTCCAGGCTCAAATTCCATGATGGCAGATAGTGGAATTTGAATTCAATTTAAAGAATCTGGAATCTTAGATGCATCGTCTAATGATGACCATGAAACCATTGTCGATTGTTGGAAAAACCCATCTGGTTCACTAATGACATTTAGAGAAGGAATTCTGCCATTCTTACCTGGTCTGGCCTACATGTGAGTACAAACCCACAGCAATGTGGTTGACTCTCAACCACTGTCTGGGAAATTCTGGATGGGCAATCAATGCTGGCCTAGCCAAAGATGCCCACATCCCACAAGTGAATTAAAAAAATAAAATACTGTTAAATTTCAC